>NW_019183096.1:0-2528 GCF_002260705.1 Seriola dumerili
TTGACAAAATATTAGGAACACTTCTCAGTATATCCCAGTGCACTTAATCATTACCACAATCACAATTACAGCCTCCACAATGACCGTTAAAATAAACCAACACTTCCCAAACAGATTCAGTAACTGCTGCTAGATGTCCTGTCTCATCTTGTATTACCACTGTTCCTCAAGAGGCGTTATTGAGTCACTGTAGCGCCATAAACTTCATCATATAACTTACTAACAGAACTTGAGGTTCAAGTGAAGCTGATGATCTCTCACCAGGGATCCTCACCCAGTGATAGTAAGTCATGTGATGACCTTAGTTTTGCCCATCCATCCACTGTACCACAGATGTTAGCTGCAGGAATAAAAGAAAGCATAAATTATTTCTTACATACAGTAACAGCATTGTGCCCACAACATTTTTACCAGGGAAACAGTCTATGTCCAGTCTTTGCACTTCACCATCGTGAATGTAATTTAAGAATATAACGAAAAGGAAAGAAAAAAGAACTGTGCAGTAAAATAATGATTCAGTTACCATCTTTGAATATATAGACTTCTTCGGCCGCAGCCACTGTCCACGACCTCCTCAGCAGCAAACAGACAGACACGGTCCGAGAGCAGCTGGTGAACATAGTGGAGCATTAAGAAGCTGAAGGGACAGATTTCCCTCAGGAGCTGGTGGAGACCAAACACAGAGCTAAAAGAGAGGGAACACTGGACTAAGATTATCATTAGACATCAGGTGACACAAACACCACTCCAAATGCAAGAAATAAAATATAATAATTATAAATAATGTCAATTAAAAGTTATACATGAAGATAGAAAACGTTGTCCTGTCTTCTCTTCATCTCTTCCCTCCACTCCTCCACAGTCTTTCCACCAACAATCACACAGTGTGACACACCTATAATGTGAGTGAGGTCAGTGTCAATCCTTCTGGGTTGGACACACTTGCTGCAGATGTATGATGTCGGCAGCCAGAGGGTTTTTCCTCCAGGGAGCGGCCCCCGCTCTGCCACAGCAGCTTCGGGCCGCCTTCCTCTACCTGTAGGCTCTGGTCCTGGGTACAGGTAGTCCAAGCAGAGGAGGTGGCTGAACAGAAGTGGGGAGGGGCCATGCTCTTCATCGTTTGAAGGAAGTGGAGGAGGAAGCAGACCCCTGCTGGAGGGCCCAGGCTGCTCCTCTGGGACATTGAAGTTAAAGGTCTGTCCTTGTCCCACCTGTACCAAGGACAGACCCTTTGTTGAAGGGAGAGTCTGGCCAGCACCTGGAACCCAGACAAACAGACTGTTTTAGGATTTTCAGCTTTCATTAAAAGACGAATCACAGTACAGATTATAACACACCAACAGCTTTATGACAAACTCTTACCACTGAGTCCTCAATTTAATTCAAAGAGCTGAATGTTGGTCTGAGCCATCAACCTCGGGCCGGCCAGCACTGCCTCTCTGATGGCCACGTAATCCTTGAGAAGGAATGACCACCAAGTCCTCATGGCCACTGGGTGGAAAAGACGAACACATCTCATGAGCATCATTATGCCTACTTAATTACTAACTGATTAATTAAAATTCTTTGTTAAAGTAACTCAATTCAAATTCCAGCCTGTGAACTGTAAACTGGAATATCTTAATATCAGTTTGAGGATCATCATTTTTCTCTGACATTTTTTCTGGAGAAATAATCATTTAATAAATTCACTAATGAAAATATCATTAGTTGCAGTCGTAATAAGTAAAGAATTAATTGTTGTGAGTCATAACAACACAGCAAGCAAGATCTAATAAAATAATGTTTCACACAGTAGAAACACACAGCACAAACATGTTTATAACACTAACTGCCTTTGTCTGCGTACACACATTTACATACATATATATATATCCATGTATATGGATATATAGATATATAGATAGATATATAGAGTGTGGAGAAGAAGAAGACCACAATATGTTACTGTTTGGCAGCGCACATCGTACGTTAACAATACCTGCTCACACACACAGAGCACTTGTTACAGTACCTCCATACATGATGGTGGCATTACTGTTGATGACCAGCCTGCACTGCTCCAGGGCAGGGACAGTGTGCATGAGGTGGAAGGACCTCAGTGATAATGCTAGCTTCTAATGCTAGCAAGGTAGCCCCCCATTCTGTGTCACCTTCTGTCCCTGCTTTTTTACCGATAAAAGAGAAAAAAGAGCTAATGCTAATGCTAGCTAGCTGCTAATGCTAGCAAGCTAGCCCCCTTCTGTGTCACCTTCTGTCCCTGTTTATTCACCAATAAGAGAAAGAAAAGCTAATGCTAATGCTAGCTGCTAATGCTAATGCTAGCTGCTAATGCTAGCAAGCTAGCCCCGCTTCTGTGTCACCTTGCTTTTTGCCAATAAAGAAGAAAAAAATGAAGCTAATGCTAATGCTAGCTAGCTGCTAATGCTAGCAAGCTAGCCCCCCCTTCTGTGTCACCTTCTGTACCTGTTTTTTCTCAAATAAAGGTGAAAAAAGCTAATGCTAATGCTAGCTAGCTGCTAATGCTA
>NW_019183097.1:0-124 GCF_002260705.1 Seriola dumerili
GACTGACTCATCAGACATCAACTACTTCTCTTTTCTCTCATTACATTACAACACTAACTGTTTTTCTTTCTGCAGCACATATTCATAACAGTTTGTTCATCAAACAAAAGAGAAAAATACTAAG
>NW_019183098.1:0-161 GCF_002260705.1 Seriola dumerili
CAATCTTTCAGCATGTTTTTGGTTTATAAATGGCCATACTTTAGCTGTTTCTAAGGTGGAAAAATTATGTTTTTGTCACCTGTTTGATGTTGGACTTGAAGCTTGAATCCTGGGAGTCCTGGAGTTTCCCCAGGTTATTGAACAGCATTTCTCTTTTTGTT
>NW_019183099.1:0-157 GCF_002260705.1 Seriola dumerili
CACTGTCTTAACAAATACAAATCTCTTTGCCACAAGCACGATTTGTTTTCACATGCACAAACTTGAATTTCTGATGCAGATTTATTTTCCAGGTTTAGGTTCCAAGTTTGATTTAAATCTACAAATATTGGAATTATTTGTAAACATCACTTTATAA
>NW_019183100.1:0-105 GCF_002260705.1 Seriola dumerili
CTAGTCCGCTCTCCGCGGTGGACCGCGGCTCGTGGCTGGGGAGGGGCGGGGGGGACAGCAGGAGGGCAGAGGTCGTGCAGTGACTAGTGAGCGGCTCCCTGGATT
>NW_019183101.1:0-108 GCF_002260705.1 Seriola dumerili
CATACATACACTTTTATAACATTCACAGTCTTCATAAACTCATAATATTAACTGGTAAACAGTTTGACAGAGCATTTCCTTGTAAACAGCTACGTTTTTAGCGTTAGC
>NW_019183102.1:0-141 GCF_002260705.1 Seriola dumerili
CAGTTCACAGTTGCAAAAATTAACTAGTTCACATTCATTTGTTCTGTTTTTTTTTTTCACCAGCCTCTAATCATTGCCAGTCCCAAACGAAATGAATTATTGTTCATTACTGAAGAATCACAGACATGAGTTACATTTAAA
>NW_019183103.1:0-225 GCF_002260705.1 Seriola dumerili
TGCCTTACTATACTATGACATTTTTATGACTTTGAATGCCTTACTATATTATTACAATTTTATGCCTTACTAAGGGAAGGGGAAGGGGAAGTCCACTTAGCCAGCCCCGCTAGGGCCGTTGCACTCAGCAACTCCCCTCTAACCTTACTAATTAAAAAACTAACCTAAACCGAAACAAAAACCGACAACTACCGGTGATCTCCAACCCCATGCCTAAAAAAAGAA
>NW_019183104.1:0-108 GCF_002260705.1 Seriola dumerili
TCTATACTATGACTTTTTATGCCTTATAATACTATGATTTTTTATGATATTTTTATGCCTTGTTAATGCATGATATTTTTATGACTTTTTATGCCTTATTATACTATG
>NW_019183105.1:0-134 GCF_002260705.1 Seriola dumerili
AAGTAGTCGTCGCAGCTCTGTTTTAATATATAAATCTCCGGGCTTGTATTGCTGCTCTGCAGGTGTATAATGTCTGGGATATACCTGTTTTTATAATGATTATTTTTATTTACCGAGAGACTGATAAATAGTCG
>NW_019183106.1:0-108 GCF_002260705.1 Seriola dumerili
ATTCAAATTTCAATAATGACAACATTCAGGAAACAGCACGACTGTGGGAGTGTTTAAAAATATACCTTGGTCTTATTGTATGTGAATGTATGTCACTTGTCCTTCAGC
>NW_019183107.1:0-103 GCF_002260705.1 Seriola dumerili
ATAAAAACGTCATAGTATAGTAAGGCATAAAACATCATATTATAGCAAGGCATAAAAAGTCATTCAAACGTCATAGTATAATAAGGCATAAAAAGTCATAAAA
>NW_019183108.1:0-136 GCF_002260705.1 Seriola dumerili
TTGACCTGACGATTGTGCTACAACATGAATTTCACAACCGTCCAATAGTTGTTTAGTTATTTGACAGTCAAAAGTTTATAGACGTAACGGTGTCCGATGCCTGGAGGCGGTGGAGTAGAGCAGCAGAGGTGACTGT
>NW_019183109.1:0-147 GCF_002260705.1 Seriola dumerili
CGTGAAAAAACGGCATAGTATAGTAAGGCATAAAAATGTTAAAAAATTTCATAATATAATAAGGCATAAAAACATCATAAAATGTCATAGTATTGTACGGCATAGTAGAGTAAGGCATAAAAATGTCAAAAAACTTCATAGTATAGT
>NW_019183110.1:0-137 GCF_002260705.1 Seriola dumerili
TGCATGTCAGTAATGAAAACAATATGGCAGCAAATTACACTGACAGAGAGAGCCAGGATTTCCCATTTTTCTAAGTGTTGGATTTCAGCTCAGTTCACCAGCAAACAGTACAACTGCTAAAACCAAGGGCCATAAAA
>NW_019183111.1:0-121 GCF_002260705.1 Seriola dumerili
ATAAAGGGAGAAGGGTAAAAAAGAAGGGGTCAACACACAACATAACAAAAAAGACATTGCCAGGAGGCAAAACGACAAAGAGTACATTGAGATAGAAATCCATCTCCATCAAAAAAAAAAA
>NW_019183112.1:762-1450 GCF_002260705.1 Seriola dumerili
TCATAAAAACGTCATAGTATAGTAAGGCATAAAAAGTCATAAAAATGACATGGCATAAAAAGTCATAAAAATGTCATAGTATAGAAAGGCATAAAAATGTGATAGTATAATAAGTCATAAAAAGTCATAAAAACGACAAAGTATGGTAAGGCATAAAAAGTCATAGTATAGTGAGGCATAAAAAGTCATAAAAATAACATAGTATATTAAGATTTAAAAAGTCATAAAAATGACATGGCATAAAAAGTCATAAAAACGATATAGTATGGTACGGCATGAAAAGTCATAGTATAGTAATGCATAGAAATTCATAAAAACGTCATAGTGTAGGATGGCATAAAAAGTCATAAAAACGACAAAGTATGGTAAGGCATAAAAAGTAATAGTATAGTAAGGCATAAAAAGTCATAAAAATGACATAGTATAGTAAGGCATAAAAAGTCATAAAAATGACATAGTATAGTAAGGCATAAAAAGTCATAAAAATGACATAGTATAGTAAGGCATAAAAAGTCATAAAAATGACATAGTATAGTAAGGCATAAAAAGTCATAAAAATGACATAGTATAGTAAGGCATAAAAAGTCATAAAAATGACATAGTATAGTAAGGCATAAAAAGTCATAAAAATGACATAGTATAGTAAGGCATAAAAAGTCAAAAAAATGACATGGCATAAGATGGCATA
>NW_019183113.1:0-250 GCF_002260705.1 Seriola dumerili
TTTTTTTTTTGCAAACTTTCTCAACCTCTTTCTAATTTCTACAAGCATGACTGCATCTTGCTTTTAAAGTATTGCCACTTCCATCTTTGCATGCTACTGAACCTTCTATATTTGCCACTCTTGCTACACTGTCATCTCAAGATTACTTACCACAAGATTTGCAACTCCTGTTATGGCATTATCTTGCCTCTGTGTGTGTGTGTTTTTGCAGAAGTGCATGTGTGTGTGTGTGTGTGTGTGTGTGTGTGTG
>NW_019183114.1:0-141 GCF_002260705.1 Seriola dumerili
TTCTCTTGTCACATATAATAATAAATAAAATATCTTTAAACACAATTTGACCTGTGAGAAATTATAAATATAAATTTAAATTTTTTTTTGCAGACAAAACGTTTCATCAAGAAAATAATCATCAGATTAAACGATGATGAA
>NW_019183115.1:0-133 GCF_002260705.1 Seriola dumerili
GGAGTCATTAATACATGAACTCTAAAGGTGAGACGCAGGAGATGTTGCTGCTGGTTGGGTGGACGACATTCAAGGCATCAGGGTTGTAGAAGACAATCCAGAAGCCGGCTGAATACGTTCCTGTGAACCTGCG
>NW_019183116.1:0-157 GCF_002260705.1 Seriola dumerili
GAAGACAACAGCAAGAAGCACCTGGGTTCAGCTTCAACCTTGCTTCTTTCTTGCAATGTTGCTTAAATGTTCTCCTTGTGCTTCTTCCAGGGACTCTGATTACTAGTAAACAGACATACACATTTAATTAATTGAGGACTCTAAATTGTCCATAGGT
>NW_019183117.1:0-110 GCF_002260705.1 Seriola dumerili
CTTTTTTGTTATGTATGTTTGTTATGACTGTAACTGGCTACGACTGTAGAAACAAAGATCAGTAAAAGACGGTCTAAGCTGGAGCAGCTCTCACTCTCACCTCCACCTCC
>NW_019183118.1:0-103 GCF_002260705.1 Seriola dumerili
CCGACCACACGAAAAACAAAACCGCGTTAAGCGGCTCATACGTTGTCCACAAAACGGGCAAAACATCACTGACCGCTGTCCATCTTGGCGGCTCACCATGAAC
>NW_019183119.1:0-105 GCF_002260705.1 Seriola dumerili
CCTTTCACTGCAAAACCATCTCATGGACTGCAGATAGTGTCACGGTCATTATCACCTACATATGCGGCAGTGGGAGACGACGTGACCCTCAGCTGTCACTTCACC
>NW_019183120.1:0-151 GCF_002260705.1 Seriola dumerili
ATCTCTCGGCCAAAACAAGCCACACAATCAGTCAGATGGTTACTCTATGACAAGAAAATCTGACCTTCAACTGGTAAACATAGGAATCTTCACATCCATTGCACATAAAGCGCTATTGAATTTATCAAAACTAACACTTTAATGCAGAATT
>NW_019183121.1:0-125 GCF_002260705.1 Seriola dumerili
AAAACTTAACAGGTCAATTCATTCATTTTACAAAAAAAAAGTAAAAGAAATGAATAAATAATAATATCGGATGTGAATAGAAATTTGGTTCACATGTTACACTGCAGCAACATAGATCTTCTACA
>NW_019183122.1:0-196 GCF_002260705.1 Seriola dumerili
ATAAATAAAAAACTCAGCTGCTGATTTTCTGTCTCATAGCTCTCTACTTGTGATTGTCCAGAAATACAGCACTAGCTCAAAACTGGTAATGAGCTGATTTGAACCAGAGTCTTTGAAATTGCTGCCTTGTGGTCATGAACAATTCCACCATGCCACCAGCCCCACTGGCAATGGGAGTTGCTTTCGGCACTTGAAC
>NW_019183123.1:0-943 GCF_002260705.1 Seriola dumerili
GAGAGTGTCTCCAAGTGAAGAGAGTTCTCTTTCCTTCTCTCTGACTCTTTCCTCCCAATTGTTGTGATCTCTGCCTGCCTTTGTGACCTCCAGAGCCTTTTCCAAATCATTGACCCTCTGTTTGGCCATGTGCAGCTTCCTACCCAGCGTCCCCTGCAGGCAGCGATTCTCGTGCATCACTTTCTGATTTTCTCCCTGCAGGTTGGCAAACTGCTGCCTCAGCGCAGCGTTTTCAGAGGCCAGCTTCATATTGCACTCTTCAGCTGAGAGAAGGGCTTGTCTGAGGGAGTTCACGTCTGAGCTGGGAGGCACTCCTGCAGGTGGCACATAATGCTGGGGCCTCCTAGTGTTGTTAGTCTGCACTCTACCAGATGCCTGAAATACATGAAAACACAACAAGTTTCTGAAAAATCCTCCTGTCTGCAAAATTATAAAATGATTTCTTGTTTTTCTTCAGGCTTTAGACCAAATATGAAGAAGAGAAAGAGCAGACTGGCTCCTGCTTTAGTGCAGTGGTGAAAAAAAGGTTTACCAAACAAGTTTCTCTTGGTTGAATGAGAAGATCTTACCCTGGGCCTCAGGTTGTATCTCCCTTCCATGATGACTGGACAAAGAGATGGTGAAGGTTGTATTGTTGTTTGACTGTGTAGGTTGACAGTAGCTGATCACTGGTGACTGGAGTTGACTGATGGTCAGGTGAAGTACTGAGTGAAAGTTAAACTGTTTGGAGGAGACGGTTCTAGACTGTTCCATCTTTGTGATGTCACTGACACAGAAGAACCAGAAAGTTCTGATCATTAACTGAGGATGATGATGTTGGTTAAGACTTTCTGTCAACAGAAACAAAGCACCAATAATTCACATACTTCAGCTTCAGAAGCAAATATTGTAGTTTTTACTCTACATTTATCTGACAGCTGTAGTTACTACTTATTTTTAGTTT
>NW_019183124.1:0-130 GCF_002260705.1 Seriola dumerili
AGGATTTAGTGCCTAAAGAGCGAGATATTTTTCTCTCATAAGGATGGAAACCAAAACAGAGCAAAAAGGAGATTTATAATCTTGCTTTTTCGTAAGGCATGTAAATAAACCACTGCTTGCTTACCTATAT
>NW_019183125.1:0-107 GCF_002260705.1 Seriola dumerili
TTTTTTTAAGAGAAGGGAGGCCTAAATCGGGTCCGCTGCTGTTTCCATCTACTTGTGAATAAACAGCAGCCTCTGCTTCTGCAACAGCTGTAGCTGCCTCTTTCTCA
>NW_019183126.1:0-117 GCF_002260705.1 Seriola dumerili
ATCCTGACAGAGGCACCAAGGCTGGACGGGTCAAAGTCTGGGGAAGGTCACTCAGAATAAGATGGCATCAGTCAACCTTTGTGTCTCCAGTCTACTAAAGAAATTAAGGACTTTGAG
>NW_019183127.1:0-117 GCF_002260705.1 Seriola dumerili
TATAAGTTGAGTAAAATTCACAAGTAAAAATATAAATACAATAAAAATGAATAAATAAAAACAAATAAAAAATAAAATAATAAATTGATAAATTATATACAAGGCAATATACACATA
>NW_019183128.1:0-102 GCF_002260705.1 Seriola dumerili
TTTCTGTATCTCCTCAGAGTCTGCTGATTCAGATATCAAAGTTGAAATAGAAGAATCAGCCAATGATTTCTGTTCAAGAATCTCTGCTTTAGTTTCTGAAGA
>NW_019183129.1:0-1250 GCF_002260705.1 Seriola dumerili
GTTTCAGGCGCACTCGCTTTCAGCTCATAATGGTTAATCTGGCCAAACTGTCGGCTTACTAAAACCTGGGCAGTCCTGTCACTGGTGTTAGTTAGACCCATTTTTTCTCTAGAGCTAATGACCAGTAGAAGTGATAGCCGGGCAATGGAAACAAAACAAAACAAGTTATTGTAACTGGGATTTATGTTAAGCTCTGTTGGCCTTGCAGGAACAAGGTCCTGGGTTCAAACCCTCCAACCAGGTGGGATCTGGACATAACCTTATATTCTTTCATGTGACTCTGTGAAATTAGTCTATGAATTTCCTATTGAATTCACTTATTTACTGTCATGAATCTTCTATTTAGTTGTATTTAAAGTTATTTCTAACTTGAATACTTAGACACCGTAGCCTTACTTGATGTTGGATTTTAAAGGGAGTTGACTCATGATCAGATTTGATACCAAACTTTCACTTAATAAACAGCCACTGAGCCCAAAACGACTCATGGCTGCCAAAGCTTTCATCCCATCATCTGAGTGCACCTGTCATAGGTCTATCAAACTGACTTTGAACCAAAATCTGTTTTAAACTGCCTTAAATGAAGTGGCTGGGCTAATTAAGCAGTTTTTAACTGCGAAAGTCTCATCAGCCTTCAGATCTTAGTATGACCACCGTAACTACTAAGACCACATCTAAGGATCCTCTGTGAAGTCTTGGTACGTACAGAGGCCAGAAGCTCTGCGGAGAAGCCTGCTTTTTTTTTTTTTCAAACAATCTGATTTTCAACCTTTACTTGAACCTTACCTACCTACGTCTCTTTGTGTTAGATGGATTGGTAGATTGACACACATCGGTTGCATGGTATGCGATGGATCACCCTTTAAGGGCACCTGGCTCTGATTTCCTAAATACTCTGTTTCTGAGAAGATTGCGCTTGGTGGATTTTCCTTATTCACGTAAGCATGTAAGTGGCGTAGAGTATTGTTGTGATGTGGCTCCGAACAGAATATAATGTCTGCCTCATAGAGGTCTGGAGAGCAGGGGCTATAAACTATTCGATTTATCAGAGCATACGTGCGCTTGTTCGGTCGCAAGTATTTTTGCACCTGCCGGACATCGCTCCCTCTTTCCCTCAAAAACTCCTGTTCCTCGTCGAGCCAAAGAGTATCGCTGCATTCCTCAAACATCCCTGCACTTACACCTGAAGCCTTACTCTTTACTGAAGCCATGAGTCAAGTGACAGAAGAAAGGAATGAAAAGAAGATGAA
>NW_019183130.1:0-217 GCF_002260705.1 Seriola dumerili
TGTGGTTATCTATGGTAATGGCTATGGGTTCTGTGACGTATGCTATGGTGAACAGTGCGTTCCCATTTAAGGCCCTTGCCAGGATGGGTTGTGAGATAGCCTCTGTCTTCAATCCCAGTTTCTTGGCTAATCCCCAATCCATTAAACTCTCATCAGCCCCTGAGTCAATTAAAACATTCATTTCCATGACTGTGGTGTTGTGTTTTACCTTTATGGC
>NW_019183131.1:0-156 GCF_002260705.1 Seriola dumerili
AAGCGTGTTTCACCTGAATGGTCAGTAATGTCAGCAGGTGTTTCAATTTAACATGTGACCCTCTTGCCATCGGTCTATACATATATAACATTAATATTCTTAATCAGTACTTCACGTTCCATTTTTATGCAGATGATACAATATTATCTGTCAGAT
>NW_019183132.1:0-118 GCF_002260705.1 Seriola dumerili
AAGTAAAGAATTAGGCTATAATATATTGTACAAAAAAAAAAAAATAAACAATTTTTTTTTTTAAAGGAAAAAAAGACAAAGAAAGAAAAGGGAATTAAGTTCAGTAGATCCTAGCTCT
>NW_019183133.1:0-128 GCF_002260705.1 Seriola dumerili
GTGACCTGTTTATGCGGAGAAGGGTTATAAATAGTAGCCAACAATGTAGTGAATGACCTCTGGATTATGGATACACAAATGATTAATTATCTGAATGTTTTTTTAACGGTTAAAACGGTAATCAGTTA
>NW_019183134.1:0-123 GCF_002260705.1 Seriola dumerili
TAAAAGAAAAAGGTACAAATGTGCTAATTAAACCCCTGTCAGTGATATATTATTACAAATGACATATTAAATTGGTAATTACTAATGATTCAGTGTGTAACAGCTCAGTAGTTCCCTGTCTGT
>NW_019183135.1:0-326 GCF_002260705.1 Seriola dumerili
GCGATTTCACGGCTCAATAAAATTGCACCAGTTGCTCAAAAAGGTTCAAACCGTCCCTGAAAATCACATCAACGATTAAACATGACACCAGAACCTGGTGTCACTAGGACGTGTGTGTGAAAAACAAAGAGAGAGAGGGAGTGAAACGGAGACGTGAGCCCCTTTTGTTGCGTGCAGTGATGCTCCATATGTATCCACACGGTATCGAGTATTGCTTATCTGTCCGCCTTCAATCAGGGCAGAGCAGTCAAAGCCTTTAAATGACAGTGCCCTTCATTACATAACATGATAGCTCAACAGCCCACTGTAGCACACACACACACACA
>NW_019183136.1:0-152 GCF_002260705.1 Seriola dumerili
TCATGGTCTCTCAGTTTCACTCCACAATACAACACATTGCGGAAACACTAATCCTTATCTACGCATGTGGAATAAAGTTAGTCAGTCATGAACCACACACTTTATCCAAATTTAAATTCTTGACCTGCTGAAACACTTTTTGAGTAGTTTCC
>NW_019183137.1:0-154 GCF_002260705.1 Seriola dumerili
TGAATACTTGACCCCTACAGTGAGGTGATCCAGTGGCTCCGTCATACTGTGAGAAGCATTTTGCTGGTTTGGGTCCGCTTGTCCCCTTAGAGAGAAGGGTCACTGCAAATCAATTCAAAGTTGTTCTGAGTGATCACCTTTATCCTATGATGAA
>NW_019183138.1:0-685 GCF_002260705.1 Seriola dumerili
ATTAGCAGTGTAGGAAGGGATCAGGTGTGGTAATGTACTCTGCTGTGACTTTGAAGCCAGAGGGAACTCTGGGACATATGGAGCTGTTTGTCTCTGTACTGCTGCTTTATACACTGGAGGTTGCTGGAGTGTGTGTTAATGATGTTGTTTTTGGGGGTAAATGACCCTCCTGAGGGCTTTTAAAAGTGTAGGCATGGAGGAGAGGGTGAAGAATTGATTAGACAATCAGGATTTTCTGGTTCCAGATTCTGCATCTCTGTTTTATATCATGCAAACTTTAATATCTTTTGCTTTTGGATTGTTGCTCGAAAAGAACAAGACATATGAAGGCATCAACATATTAAATGAAATGACGTTAATTCAATTTTCTCACATTTTAAAGACAATAAGTATGTTAATTGAAATAGCAGATTAATGGATGAAAAGTTGTTGCAGCTTATTAGTTAGTCGACTAAACAATTAAATGTTTCTACCTTCGCCAGTTGGCACCAGAAATACTAGTCGGTAAAACAGAATTTTAATATTTTTTTAAAATAAAAGTGATGTTTTTGTTCATATTATGCCTTTATTTGAAAGGACAGAGCAGAGAGACAGGAAACTATGGCGCAGAGAGAAGGGGAATGACATGCAGCAAGAACTCTGGCCGGCTGGCTGGGAGTCGAACTGGAAACTCGCTGCTCAGAGA
>NW_019183139.1:0-106 GCF_002260705.1 Seriola dumerili
TTCCAATTATTACAAGATAATTGAGATAAAACAATAATTTCACAACAGATTTCATCCCCCCTAAAAAAAAAAAACATCCCCCCATCCACTTCCTGGTTACGTTTGG
>NW_019183140.1:0-150 GCF_002260705.1 Seriola dumerili
TCACTGAACATGAAAACATGTTATTGAATGTAATCTGTAAATTTACTTTTGCATAATTGTCCCATATAAATGTTCTGGTTTGGCAATAGGGTCACATAAAAAAAAAGAAATCATCAGAAATACCTGAAATGATGCTTTGTAAAAGGGAAG
>NW_019183141.1:0-280 GCF_002260705.1 Seriola dumerili
TATTTCTAAGTGACATTATCTCACTTTAAATAGACTTTCTTTCTTTCTTACTTTTATGTATTTGACCAAAACCCACAAGTTCATTGTTGTGTGTAAAACATCATATGAAAAATATACTAAATGGTAGATGCATCCAACTTTTAAACACCCTTATAACGATGATCAGCAGTGGTAATTAACGATCATCAGCAGTGGTACTTCATTATGCTTGTAGGCACAGAAGTCATGAGCAAAATGTGTAAATAGTGATTAACCTTTGCATAAATTCATATTGATAAAA
>NW_019183142.1:0-131 GCF_002260705.1 Seriola dumerili
AGTCAGCTGGTGGTGACGTCACACCACCGGTGGATTCTGCCAGCTGATGAGACTTCTTAATATTTTTTAAAAAACTAAATTAGCATCGCTAAGCTAAAATTGAAGAATTGTGGGAAGCAGCAATAACAAAT
>NW_019183143.1:0-177 GCF_002260705.1 Seriola dumerili
TCATAGTATAGTAAGGAATAAAAATGGCAAAAAACGTCACAGTATAGTGAGGCATAAAATGTCATAATATGGTAAGGCATAAAACATCACAGAAAGGTCGTAGTATAACTATAATAAGTCACAATATAATATGGCATGAAACATCATAAAAACGTCATAGTATAGTAAGTCATAAAA
>NW_019183144.1:0-105 GCF_002260705.1 Seriola dumerili
ATTATAACCAACATTGGGATTCTGCTAAGACTATGTAATGCATGCTGTCTCCTCTGTCTCTCATGCCAGTTGCTAAAGGGGTTAAAAATATAAGTTATATATTTT
>NW_019183145.1:0-124 GCF_002260705.1 Seriola dumerili
TCTCTCAATATGTCGACTTGTCTCCCGCATCTCTCTCGTGTCCTTCGTCACAGCCCCTCCCTTTTCTCATACACACACTCCCTCACCTAGGACCTTAGATGAGGCAGGTAAGGGGGGCCTGATT
>NW_019183146.1:0-108 GCF_002260705.1 Seriola dumerili
AAAAAAAATCGCAATTAGATTATTTTCCCAAATCGTTCAACCCTAATGATGGGAGCAGGTGTGCGGGGCTTGGGGCATGGTTGAGAGGGGTGACTGCTCCATTGTGAC
>NW_019183147.1:0-169 GCF_002260705.1 Seriola dumerili
CAAAGAATGCGACTGATAAAAAAATCTGTGACAACGCTCTCTAGCTCGAATCTTTCTTTTTTAATCTTAAACCTTTTTTTTTTTGAAAGAACACAGAGCAGTGTTTTTTTCCGGCTGTGCTGGAGGTGACGTGTCTGACAGGTAAAGGTGGTGAAGCATTAGGAGACAG
>NW_019183148.1:0-464 GCF_002260705.1 Seriola dumerili
GAAATGGACTCAACGTCTCTGAAGCAGCCGGTACCAACCGTTTTTTTAACGTTACGTGTCGCTAAATTCCGCCACACAAACATCTAAAGTTGTACAATAAAAATATAAAAGGAATAATAATAATATACTTAAACAGAGCCTTACCGACATCAGTCTTCTCCTGTCGGTGCTGCCTCATCCGGTTCCCGATAGATAGAGATACTCTTTAGGTTTTCCTTTCATTTTTTGTTTTTCATAAAGCACCCAGCAACAAATCTAGTGACTTTTTGAACAAACCTTTGCATCACGAGAGGCACATGGATAATAAATAATGAGAATAATGAAAACTCAAAGCAATAACCAGTACTCAGAAATGTCATTATGGGTCCATCAGATACAGTGTGGAGACAGTCAGGGCTCCACATCTGTGCAGGTGTGTGCTCAACGTCACAGAAACCTGCAGCCTGAAGTCTCAGCTCTACATC
>NW_019183149.1:0-114 GCF_002260705.1 Seriola dumerili
CGTCATAGTATAGTGAGGCATAAAAACTTCATAGTATAGGAAGGCATAAAAACTTCATAGTATAGTAAGCATCAAAAGGCATAAAAACGTCATAGTATAATGAGGCATAAAAAG
>NW_019183150.1:0-104 GCF_002260705.1 Seriola dumerili
GAGAATTATCCTAACTCTGACCTCAGTCACTGCTGGTATCCCTCAAAAAGCTCTTTGAAACTCTGGCCAAAGTGACCTCACAATGATGGTTTCAAACCTAAATT
>NW_019183151.1:0-105 GCF_002260705.1 Seriola dumerili
CAGTGTGATATCTGACTGTGAGCTACGTGTGTGTGAGTGTGAGTGAGTGAGTGAGTGTGTGTGTGTGCGCGCGTGTGTGTGCACAGACTTTTCTCACGGTTTGAG
>NW_019183152.1:0-157 GCF_002260705.1 Seriola dumerili
TATTAATAATCAATCAGAAGAATTGGTCATAATATAAAAGAATATAAAGAATTGGTCATAATATAAAATATATAATTAATATATTTGAGTGTGTGTATGTATATATATATATACACATACACTCAAATATATTAAATATATATATTAATTGTATATT
>NW_019183153.1:0-134 GCF_002260705.1 Seriola dumerili
TAAAACACTTCATTACATAGTCAACCAAAGTCATGTCTTTCTTGAGATTCAATTATGTAATTATATAAAATTTAGCATATTTAATTTATATAAAAATGATAAAAGTGAGTTTGGAATGATTTTTTGGGCTTTTG
>NW_019183154.1:0-216 GCF_002260705.1 Seriola dumerili
TGTGTGTGTGAGTGTGTGTATATCTGTGTAGAAAAAAGCATAATAACATAATAGGGGTTAAGCTATCGCTCCCTAAATGCGTGATGAAATTACAGGTTATGAATTGGGACAAGCATATGATGCAGGTCATCTGGCACAGTGAGTTATTTAAAAAAACATTGCACAGACTCTACAGATGTTAGCTGTAGACAATGTGTGTGTGTGTGTGTGTGTGTG
>NW_019183155.1:0-114 GCF_002260705.1 Seriola dumerili
GGCTGCACAGTCCTTTAACAGCCCCGGACACACACCATCTAGGCCTGTTGCCTTTCCAGGATGTAGTCTCTTAACCTCCACCCTCACCTCCTCTGCTGTAAAGGACAGGAGACT
>NW_019183156.1:0-121 GCF_002260705.1 Seriola dumerili
CCTTACAGGTGACACTGGTGCCGTGGTGTTCAGCTGAAGGGTTAAAGGTCAAATTTGAACTGTGTTTCTGTGTGACAGCGGACAGACTCTCAGTCTTGAAATCAGTGATGTTTCCTGTGAT
>NW_019183157.1:0-1342 GCF_002260705.1 Seriola dumerili
TACAGTATTCTTCTGTGGATATTCATACTGTACTAACGAACACTGTAGTGGACAACATGAAGCCTTTCACCAAAGACCCTCTATACAGTCTCTGCCTTCACTATGTAATGCAGACCATATTGATAATCTTTAGTGTTTACTGCGCTCCAGTGGTCACAGTGAGTAACTACAACTACACTCCACAAGCAACAAAGCAGATACTCCTGTGATACAACGTCACAGCAATTGTGCCTCTAATTAAAACATTTGAAATTTAAAACCATCAGGCGTCACCTCTATCCAGCGTTAAGGCGTACATGTAGAGCACTAAATTCTGGCAAAAAAACTTGCAAGAGAAACAAAGGTGTAGTTACACACTATAACATCTGGACAAAAGCATCTGCCAAATCAACAAATGTAAATGTAAACCACTGAGAGCTGTTAAAGCAGCTATAAAGACACATGAATGCTTCTGGTAAAGATATTCAGAACAGGTTAACAAGCATGAGGCTCTCTCTTATACAGGAATCTCTTGTCAAAATCTAGTTTTAATAGATTTAATATTTCATTCGCTGCTATGCTTACATGGTGGATATCCTTAGACAAAATCGTGTTTACTCACAATATTCCAGCATAGACATAATGTTTGGTGTCTGGATCTTGATGTAGATGAATATACAAACACAGCTCGTTTGTTTTGAAATCTCAATTTGCAGCTCCCATGTTTATGTTTGTGTTTATGTTTGTGTGTGAAGATTTGTCCATGAATCCAAAGCATTTTTTTTTTATAGGAACCTTTTATTCATACATGTACAGTGATATATACAGCATAAATGAAATTTGAATAATAGGCTACTGTGATAATGCAGACAGGGAATATTAGGGAGGCTGACAGTGAGCCACAACATGGAAGATGAGTGTTTTAAAAAGACCAATATCTGAAAATGATTTACAAAGCAGCATTTCCTTACACTTTAAAAGCATTTTGCATTTTATTAGTTAAACTACAAGAATAAACTTCCTCCGTTTCCCTCTTATCAAAAGAAAGAAATCTGCCACTGAGAAGTCGGAGCTGCTGTTCTCAAAAGTAACACTAGAGGACAGGTAGAGACCGTTTAAGCTTATATCTTCATCTGTTACAGAAGCACAGTAAAATGAGCAGTTCTTCACATTTAATCTGGCATTGAAGCATTACAGTAAAAGAGTGAAGATATTAATATTCAGTCCTGAAAATGATATTTTACGCAGCCAAATGAGTTAGGACAGAGTGTGAGCTACAGCATGGAACTATTTATGACTGAGTGTGTGTAATCTGATCTCTACTGCAGAAATGCACATCCTAAATTGTAAAAAAAAAAAAAAA
>NW_019183158.1:0-170 GCF_002260705.1 Seriola dumerili
TTTCTTCTTTTAGTGTCTTTGTTCAACATCAACACTGATTGTTTGTGGAGTTTTGATTCAAACGTTTTAACAAGTACAAATCTCTTTGACACAAGCACAATTGTTTCACATGCAGAAATTTGAATTTCTCTAGCAGATTTATTTTACAGGTTTACAAAGGTTGATTTACA
>NW_019183159.1:0-194 GCF_002260705.1 Seriola dumerili
CACCCATCTTCTCCTGTGTTTCCACTTGGAGAAGAGAGTGATTTTCCTCTGAAGTTTAGAGTTTACTTCTAAACTGGCACATGATAATAATGGCAGAGAGGAGTGTTGATTTCATACTGTCTGTGAAGAGTGTTCTGCTGGTCACAGTTTGTGCACGGATTACTAAGGATTCACACCTTAGTGTTAATCAATCA
>NW_019183160.1:0-121 GCF_002260705.1 Seriola dumerili
ACAGGTGTTTGTTGCTTAAAGATAAATGAATGGAATAAAATTTGTTCAAAAAAGAGGCATTTTTCTTTTCCAATTCTTAAGTACGTTAAAAGATGAAGCTAACGTACCAGGATTGTGCTGT
>NW_019183161.1:0-129 GCF_002260705.1 Seriola dumerili
TTCATATTCATTCATCTGTGGCATAAAGGTCTTGGTTTAGGAGTTCAAAATATCAAACACAGTTTTTATAGTATCATGAAGAGGAACAGAAGATGAATTTGAAGAGCACAGCAACACAGTTGTTTGAGT
>NW_019183162.1:0-120 GCF_002260705.1 Seriola dumerili
AGCATGAAACAAACACAGAGTCCTCCCTGAAATTAGGATTCACCTTCGAGATGAAATAATTTGTTAAAGATTCCCTAATCCCCGAGGAAGAGAAAACTTGTACAGCACCTAAAACCTACC
>NW_019183163.1:0-146 GCF_002260705.1 Seriola dumerili
CCCAGCTGGATCACTGTCACAGGTCAGGAGGTCAAAGGTTAAAGTTCAAAAACAGAATCAGCTCCAGTTTCTTAGTTTCATCTTGAAACTTTCTGAACAGTGAAAGGAATTAATGTTTTATTCTTTGTTTATTTAAGTATTTTTAA
>NW_019183164.1:0-513 GCF_002260705.1 Seriola dumerili
AACACATGCACAGTCAAACTGAGTCTGCACCACCCATCCAATATGGCTTTCTAATACTCCCACCATTACATACAAATACAAGAGCTGACCCCTGATTACCTAATGAGACGCATATGGCCATCTATGTGCCACAAACTATTTGGAAATGGCACATAGTATGTTCTCCTAGCCACAGTCTGGCTCCATCTCTGGGCTGCAGCAGCTGGATCAATGCGGTTAAGGGTCTCTCGAACTCTTCTCCTCTGTACTACAATCCCATCGGCATGCAGGTACGCCCTCGTCATCTGAAAGGTGTTCATAACAAAAGGTTCAAGACTATTAAGATAAAGTACATTTTGTATAAATATACATAAAACCTACAAGGGAATATGTTGTAGTACACTTACTTCTGTGCCTGATCTCGGAAACTGGTCGTGGAGTCTCCTGACGTGCTCCTCTAGCCCATAAGGACCCACGGTGACACGGTTGTCTCATGCCCTATTAACATTCTGGATGGTTCCATGTTAAGCTAAA
>NW_019183165.1:0-114 GCF_002260705.1 Seriola dumerili
AAAGCCAACTGGGCTCAACTCCAACCTCTTGCCCTTTGCGGGGATTTTAAATCTCTAACCCGCAAACACGGAGTGAAGATCACTGCCGCGTTCCCCTGCAGCCTTGAGGACATC
>NW_019183166.1:0-103 GCF_002260705.1 Seriola dumerili
GGTTCAATTGGAGAAGAACTCTAATGCTCAGGTTTTATCAGGCCAAAACCACTGAAGCCAGAAGAGGCCAGGGAAACCTTTTTGGCACATGCCAGGTAAATAG
>NW_019183167.1:0-125 GCF_002260705.1 Seriola dumerili
AGGCATAAAATGTCATAAAAACATCATACTATACTATGATTATTTCACATATTATGCCTTACTATACTAAGAGTTTTTTCTGACTGTTTATGCCTTACTAAAATATGACTTTTTTTGAAATTGTT
>NW_019183168.1:0-154 GCF_002260705.1 Seriola dumerili
AGGAGATAATGCTGCAGCGTGTGATGTCTCAAATAGCAGCTGTAAAGAAGGACATGATAATCCTTGAGAAGAGCGAGTTCTCCACTTTACTTGCAGAGAATGAGGTACGTGGTTTCCCAAGGAGTAGGTTGCACCTATGCTGTTGCTGTTGTAC
>NW_019183169.1:0-107 GCF_002260705.1 Seriola dumerili
CTCCTCCACACAGGAGCAGAATGATTCCAGGCTCATTGGATCTGACACCTCAACACCGCTCTTACTTGCCCTCTGTAGCTCTGGCTCAGTGCTCTCCCTCTCCTCCT
>NW_019183170.1:0-168 GCF_002260705.1 Seriola dumerili
TAGCTGATCCCAGTGATCGCTACCACAGCTTCCATGTCGACTGAGAATTACATCTGCAGGACAGATACGCCACTCACTACTGATTGTTCAGGGCAAAACAAATAAAAAACAACTTCTCTCCAAAACAGAAATCGGCTAACATGAACGCAATGTCAAAGCAATTCTATC
>NW_019183171.1:0-245 GCF_002260705.1 Seriola dumerili
AGAAAGAAAGAAAGGGTAGGATGTAAGTCAATAGTCAATTTCAATTTTGAATAAAAAAATCAGAGCTGTCCTCTTTTGGGGGGGCAGGATGATTTGTGGTGGAGTACATGATTTTAGGAGTGGGTTTTGATATGAGTGATTTTAAGACAGACTTGAAGCATGTGATGAGGAGACTGATGAAAAACAAGATTCCAAAACTAAGTAGTACACCTTCTAAAATCAAATAACCTAATGTTCCGAGTTTT
>NW_019183172.1:0-146 GCF_002260705.1 Seriola dumerili
TCTGAGGAGGAGCAAGACAGCGGGACAGAGTCACTACAGTGGTGACAGCTGTGGGTGTGCCAGCTGACAATCAATTCCGGCAGTCTGGATTCTAGGGCAAACTGTCAGACACAATGACTGAAACTCACACAGAAACTGTGCCACCA
>NW_019183173.1:0-115 GCF_002260705.1 Seriola dumerili
TTAGCATTAGCAGCTGTTTACTCACCAGTCCACAAGAAACGTGAGTGAGTTCAGCATCAAACTTTAATTCCTTTATTTACCAACAGCTGTCTCCAGAGGTGAAAAGAAACACTAA
>NW_019183174.1:0-129 GCF_002260705.1 Seriola dumerili
ATGTAAACTGATTTCCAGATTTTGGACACTTATTTCAAAGGTAGTCAGTGGGATATTTAAAATAAAAATTACGAAAGACCCTGGGGTTTTCCTCCTAGGCCTCCCCTCTAGGGACCTACATCTCACTGC
>NW_019183175.1:0-122 GCF_002260705.1 Seriola dumerili
TTCTGAATGTAATTGTTGGCACCGTCAAGTTTGGGGTAGTACATGGTATATATAAGACACACTTGATGACCTCACATCATAAGAAAAAATAGAAGAACATTACATATAGTCAGACAGTATAA
>NW_019183176.1:0-140 GCF_002260705.1 Seriola dumerili
AAACGTCATAGTATAGGAAGGCATAAAAAGATAAAAAAAACGACATAGTATGGTAAGGCATAAAGAGACAAAAAAAACGACATAGTATAGTTAGGCATAAGAAGTCATTAAAAGGACATAGTATAGTAAGGCATAAAAAG
>NW_019183177.1:0-136 GCF_002260705.1 Seriola dumerili
GTGGATTCAAACTCTAATAAAATCTATTAGTATAGGCTAGGTAAATAAACAAATAAATAAACAAACAAAATAAACAAACTGGCTGGAAGCCAGGTTAGCTAGGGGCTAACATGCAGAACCAAAATGACATCAAACA
>NW_019183178.1:0-164 GCF_002260705.1 Seriola dumerili
AATTTTAGTGTTTTTTTGTAACAAATTCCAATCATCAGCCGCAGCAGACTGGAATGACAACAGAGGATGTGTTGGATGTAGAAGAAGACCGTGTGTTGCGCAATAACTGACTTAAATAGAGGCGTGAGTGTCCAAGAAGAGTTTTATAAATGAGTGGAAACCAG
>NW_019183179.1:0-473 GCF_002260705.1 Seriola dumerili
AACTGAAGTTGCTCTACAACAGTCTGTACATCAACCTGAGCTCAGATTCCTCTGCATCACTTCCTCCAGCTGCTGATCCACAAAGCACAGCAGAGACTGTAGTTGATTCTTCACATTCAACATGACAACATCTCCTCTCATCATATCCATCATTACTCTGATCTGGATTGGAGGTATTCTACACTGATGAAGACACTTTTAACTCTAAAAAATACTTTCAGACAGAGGAATGTAGAATATTTACATCCTCTTTCTTTCATCCTTTTTGACCCTCCTATTCTTTGGTGTTTTATTCCAAATTAACTGTTTTTAAAAGCTTTATAGTATAAAGGAAGGGTGTTAAAGTGCTACCTAACATTGTTTTTTATACTCTCTTCACAGGTGTTTATCTTAATAAAGAAAAACAAGTGTTTCAGACTCCAGCTGAACTGTTGGGGAATCCTAACAGTGTAGTCAACCTGAGTTTAACACAT
>NW_019183180.1:0-726 GCF_002260705.1 Seriola dumerili
CCAGTCTGTCCATTCTCCTCTGACTGCTCTCATCAACAAGGTGTTTCCGTCACTGTCGTTTTCTGGATGCTTTTTGTTTCTGCACCATTCTGAGTAAAAACTGTTCAGTATGAAAATCCCCGGAGATCAGCAGTTAGTTAGTAGAGTGACATTAATTTTAATAAGATGACAGAGCTAAGAAGGCGTAAGTGACTGACTCTGTGCAGCATGTAGATCTCTGACCTCCCTTTCAGCTCAAAAGCTTTATGGTTTTAGCGCTCAGTCCTGTTCCTGCCACATTATCTCAAGAGCTTTAAACATGTTGGAGAAGTGTTGTGATGGACTGAAGCAGAAGTTCATCACATCCTCTCTATACTGACATACTGAATATGAATGAATTACTCAGTGACTGAAGAACTACTTACATGTATGTTAAATGTACATGTTCTCCGAAATTCAACAAGCTTACGTGTATCAGCGGCAGAGGTACTGGACCTTCATCACCAAGGTAACAGTAACATGGATGTGGTTGTACAACGGTCACAGCTTGGTTACGTATAGGCACAAAAACTAAGAGGTTAGCTTTAGGAAAAAAATTGGTTTGTGTTAAAAAAATAAGAAGTTCCTTAAAGTTAAAGGACCTTCATCGTCATGTTTACAGTAACAAACTATAAGATAACCAGAGTCACCTCCTCATGGTTGTCTGCTTCCTCCACTCAGACTAGTTCCAGGTTACATCCCTGTTTA
>NW_019183181.1:0-114 GCF_002260705.1 Seriola dumerili
GGACCAATTTCTTTATTTGAATCTTCGCATATAAATGACAAAATAATAAATAAATTTGATCAGAATATATATATATTTTTTTTCTGTCATGAATACACAAACACTTACTACTAT
>NW_019183182.1:0-389 GCF_002260705.1 Seriola dumerili
CAGAGTTGATAACAGCAATTCAGCTGAAAAGAATACACACTAACACTCATCCAAATACTCATAAATAAGCGCCGTACACTTACCTGTACGCACAGACTTTCAGAAGGTCGAGGAGCACAGCAGCACTAAATCCCAAACTGCTCATAACTTTCACAATGAAAAACCAAAGTTTGCTCCCGGCAGGGAGGGATCCTACTATAGATGGCCATAAGTTTACTGACTGGAAATGTCTATACGGGGACTCTTTGCTACAGCCTAAATATAATTGCAGTCTGATGACCATGGAAATAACTGCCCTAGCATGAGAAATTGGAGGTGTGGCGTGAGAGCGTTTTAAAGGGGTCATTTCTGTGAGTCTGACGCTCAATGCGTGACAGTTGGCAGCTCTG
>NW_019183183.1:0-128 GCF_002260705.1 Seriola dumerili
AAAATCCAATCAACAGAATTAAACGCAAAGATATTCCACATATAATGATGTAAAACAGCTTCAGATTTTTTTTTTTGGGGCTTTTTTTTCTTGAAAATATCAATGAAAAATTAAGATGAATCAATTAT
>NW_019183184.1:0-116 GCF_002260705.1 Seriola dumerili
AACTGATTGTAATAAAAGATATATTTTTATACCTTGAACCACGTCTCTTGCCAAGTGAATAGAACGAACCTGTGTGTCTAGTATTTAAAACCAAAATTCTCTGGGTGAAATTCCCA
>NW_019183185.1:0-234 GCF_002260705.1 Seriola dumerili
TTGTAGTTTTTTCTGTGAAGTTCAGCGAGGTTAGTTAAAGTAAATGTAGAAAAAAATCTGTAAAATTTGCTGATTGTGGAGAAATTTGGCAAAGAGTCAAACAAAAATGAACAAATAAAGTGTCAGACAACATCAGGATCAGGATCATGGGAGTTCTCACCTTCACTGCTGCTGCCAGCAGGATCTGAGACCTAAAACATGATAGATAGATAGATAGATAGATAGATAGATAGA
>NW_019183186.1:0-134 GCF_002260705.1 Seriola dumerili
CCCAACCCCAACCCTAACCCTAACCCTAACCCTAACCCAATCCTAAACCTAACCCTAATCTCAAACCCAATTTCAAACCTAACCCTAATTTAAATTCTAGCCCTAATCCTAAAAAACAAAAACCCTCCCTATTT
>NW_019183187.1:0-225 GCF_002260705.1 Seriola dumerili
AATAAATGTCACTGTGAAACAATGAGACAGGCATGATGTGCCTACCTGGATGAGCACACCAGGCTGGTTGTCAGAGTAGGTGGTGAAGGTCTGGGTCTGCTTGGTAGGAATGGTGGTGTTACGTTTGATCAAGACAGTCATGACACCTCCAGCTGTCTCAATACCCAGGGACAGAGGGGTGACATCCAGAAGCAGCAGGTCCTGCACATTTTCTGACTTGTCACC
>NW_019183188.1:0-102 GCF_002260705.1 Seriola dumerili
TTTTTTCTCTAATGGTTTCTTGCACGGTTTTCCACAATATTCTGTATGATCAGTCACAATGACAATTGGCTGTGTCAAAAATTTTCTCGCATCTACCTGCTG
>NW_019183189.1:0-103 GCF_002260705.1 Seriola dumerili
ACAATATCCAGGAAAACCGCCAGAGTTCCTCATCTCTCATTCAGGAACAGAAATAAAAATAAAGGATCCAGTCTCTGGACTGTCTTTTAAAGTGAGTGAAGAT
>NW_019183190.1:0-102 GCF_002260705.1 Seriola dumerili
AATTACACAGACACTGACATGGCAACATGTATTATTATTTTTTTTTTTTTTACTTTTTTACTTACAGGATGATTGTAAAACTGTGAGAGGTAAGTGAGTCCT
>NW_019183191.1:0-451 GCF_002260705.1 Seriola dumerili
ATGTAGCACGTGGTACTTATTTACACCAAGGTCTCCAACTGCACTGAAGCTTTAGTGATGTTTCTCACTTGTGAGTCGCTTTGGAAGAAAGCGTCTGCTAAATTAGTGAATGTAAATCATTAAGAACAAAGATCAGATATTTATGAATTTCCTGTATCAGTTTTACAGTGTATTGTGAAGCATTTAACTTTGAACACGGGACAGCAGCTTTAAAACAGTTTATATTTAAAACAAATGAAGACGTGATCATCTATAATTACAACATTGTTGTTTGTGTTATACAGCAGTGTTTTTATTTGCATGTAAAGAAGAGAAGTGAGATCCGATCACAAGTGTCACTCGAGACACATGTGCAGGCGCATGTTATTGCCAGGTCTGAACAAACAGCTTCACTGATGCAAAAACTTTCTTATCTTCACAGATTCTTATGATCAGAGTCTTTAGAGGAAAT
>NW_019183192.1:0-116 GCF_002260705.1 Seriola dumerili
AGTGACAGAAAGTTTTTTACACATAAGACATTTGATCAATTTACAAAATATAATGTAAATTATAGATTAAACTACCCGAATGTATACGAAAGAGTTAAAACTAGCTTCACCTCGAC
>NW_019183193.1:0-134 GCF_002260705.1 Seriola dumerili
TTGAGACAGTCAGAAACTGAAGCTACACTTTATTTTAAGATGCACAAAGTTTATATTTAAGTTATTTATAATCCCTCCAGTTCATTTTGTTGTTGTACTCACCTGTAGACAGCACAGCATTATATTCTACATTT
>NW_019183194.1:0-151 GCF_002260705.1 Seriola dumerili
TACGAATGATAACAGTCCGGAGTTTTCAATGAGCCCCTACAGTTTCTACATCACCGAAAATAACCCCCCAGGGGCCCCAGTTTTTTCTGTAAGAGCGTCTGATCGAGACGAAGGAGATAATGCACGTATTTCATATCATATTCTCAGGAAT
>NW_019183195.1:0-129 GCF_002260705.1 Seriola dumerili
TATGGCATTTCATTGTCTCTCTGGTACCTGAGAACTCACGTGTATAAAGACTCACTGCTTTGCAAACAATGCCTCATCTTCAAGAATGGAGGCTTACTGGAGAATGTGGGCATCGATCCCACTACCTCT
>NW_019183196.1:0-164 GCF_002260705.1 Seriola dumerili
ACAGAGCCATGATCGAAACTCTGCTCAACTTTTCCGGTGGTTAAAGATACGACGGGAGCCACAGACTCCATCGTAACCAATAACGGTCCTAACAGAGGGTTAAATAGGAGAGCCGCCTTTACCGTCAATTCCAGAGAAGTACACCTGTTGGGTCCTCTCCACGG
>NW_019183197.1:0-137 GCF_002260705.1 Seriola dumerili
TATGCCTTACTATACTATGACATTTTTATGGCATTTTATTACTTACTATACTATGACTTATTATTCTAAGACCTTTTATGCCTTAATATACTATGATGTTCGTCTCATGCCTGACCATAATATGAGGTTTTTATGAC
>NW_019183198.1:0-147 GCF_002260705.1 Seriola dumerili
TTTCCCTCTCTCCATCCCTTCAATTTTAGACTGTGGTAATAAAAGGAGAACTTTTTTTTTTCTTTTTTTTTCCCTAGAAATGGAACAAATCATAAAAAATAATACAACAAAAAAAAGATACCTGTGGTTAAAATGCGTCCAATTATG
>NW_019183199.1:0-329 GCF_002260705.1 Seriola dumerili
ATCACCACGAACAGACGCGCCATCAAGGTCGGTTGTTCACAGAAGGAGCTGTTCGGACAGCAGGTTGGTGGATGGTTGGTGGCAAAAGGAAGGTCAGCTGTGTTATCCACCATTGTGTAAGATGTAGAAGGTTGAGAGCCCCCCTCAGTGTACAAAAAATGGCCAGTCTCCCAGCACAACGTCTCTCAACTGACCCCCCATTTACAAACGTGGGCTTAGATGTGTTTGGCCCCTGGAGTGTTTCTGCACAACGCACAAGAGGAGGCATCACACACAACAAAAGATGGGCTGTCATCTTCACGTGTTTGAGTATGAGGGCAGTTCATATC
>NW_019183200.1:0-141 GCF_002260705.1 Seriola dumerili
CAGTTTTTCTTGCAGGCGTCTCTTTCCCTCCATGTTTCTTTCTGCAGCTGAAATATCTGTCACATTCTGGTGAATAAACACACAACTTGGAGAAAGTTTGATTTTCTTCATCCTCATGAAAGCCTGAACAACAATCTGCAG
>NW_019183201.1:0-114 GCF_002260705.1 Seriola dumerili
TCTCATTGGGAGTCCACAGCTTTAACCACTGCACTACCTAGTCAGGATTTAACACATAAAAGTCTAGGAAGATGGAACGGAAAATGGTATGTAGGCAAAAAAGGTCATAGTATA
>NW_019183202.1:0-141 GCF_002260705.1 Seriola dumerili
CTCTGATTTATCGTCATGAGAGAGGCCTTTACAATAAAAGTTACCCTGAGTTCCTTTTTGACCTCACTGACTATTACATGCCTCGCTCTCAGAGTGACAATGAATTTCCTTCACTTGCACACCTCCTGTCTGGCTGTGGAT
>NW_019183203.1:0-252 GCF_002260705.1 Seriola dumerili
GTCCTTTGCGGTCTGTTCCTGTCCTGTTTGCTGAACCAGACCAGACGGTGACAGAGGAGCAGAGAGCAGACTGGAGGATCAGCAGCTGGAACTCCTTGAGCCGACGCAGGAAGAACGTCCTCTGCTGGGCCTTTCTGATCATGGTGTCTATGTTGTGTGTCCACTTCAGGTCCTGGGAGATAGTGGAGCCCAGAAACCTGAATGTTTCCACGGCAGACACAGTGTTGGTGTGTGTGGTGATGGGGGGGGGGG
>NW_019183204.1:0-100 GCF_002260705.1 Seriola dumerili
TTAATGCTCCATCTGTACCTGATAATTACACTGTAATTCATGGGCTGTAAAGTGTTTCCATCACTTCATTCTCACAGTTCAGACGTAAAATTCACTTCTT
>NW_019183205.1:0-117 GCF_002260705.1 Seriola dumerili
AAGTCATAAAAACGTCAAAGTATAGTAAGTCAAATTTTTTTTAAAAAAAAGCAAAAAAACCTTTATTATAGGAAGTCAAAAAAAGTCATAAAAAGGTCATAGTATAGTAAGTCAAAA
>NW_019183206.1:0-118 GCF_002260705.1 Seriola dumerili
GTCTGCTCCAGGGTCTCCTCGCTCTCTGAAGTGTCCACAATACCTCCATTTTATAGATAGTTCATCAAAAGAAGTCAAATGAACAATCAATAATGAAAATAATTGTGTCTTGCAGCCC
>NW_019183207.1:0-156 GCF_002260705.1 Seriola dumerili
GCGGAAACAAAATCCCGGATTAATCTTAAACCCCAAAATAAACATGAGATATCAGGTCAAATACCTATCAGTTTACAGTTTATATTAGACAACACTGCTTTTAGTTATTTAACAAAAAAAAAAAAAAAGAAAAAAGTTTTGTTGTGAGAAATTCAA
>NW_019183208.1:0-110 GCF_002260705.1 Seriola dumerili
TCCTCTAGCCTTGTTAGTATATTTGTTTACTTATTTACCTTGTTACGCAATAAATTAAATCAGTAAATTTAATTTACCAATAACACCTGGTTTTATGTTGCTTCCCTTTT
>NW_019183209.1:0-110 GCF_002260705.1 Seriola dumerili
GATTGAATTTTTTCAGTATCAAAATCAGACTTTGAATTTAAAAAACCATCAAATTTCTAGCACTGAATTTGTTTTTGCCTCTGAATTTTTTTCAATGTTGGAATAAATTC
>NW_019183210.1:0-260 GCF_002260705.1 Seriola dumerili
TTTTAACTTAAGTGTCAAAACTAAGTTAGTTTGCAATGTTGGTAAAGAACATGTAGCTTTACTTTTTAAATGCCATCTTTGGTGGTTGTGCTGTAAAGGTGCAATATAAGATGTGGCCAGAACATTAGTTTAAAAAGTTCAAAAATGAATTAACACTATCAACAGTGTGTGAAGCAGCCACAGTGACGATGTCATGATCAAGACCTCCATCTGTTCTTTTTCAGCTATCTACTGAAATGAGCATGGTAACCAGCCAGCAC
>NW_019183210.1:521-823 GCF_002260705.1 Seriola dumerili
AGACGGCTCCTGAGAGTAAAGAGATGCGGTTTGATGCCGAGCTCGCAACTTTCCTGTTAGCCAGGTGAGTAGCATCAAGGTTGGCTCTTTAGCGAAAAGTATCACTAGTACAATGACTGACAAACCGTACCGACAAACATTTCAATTGGCATAAATGTATGATATTGATGTTGTTTGCAGACGTTTTAGTGGTTTAGTAGAATTGTGCCTGTTCCTGCCGGCTTCTGTACAGCTAGTTACGTCAGACTTGAGCCAGTACAGACGCAATACCGCCTCCACCTGTCTCACCAACTGCAGAGAGT
>NW_019183211.1:0-101 GCF_002260705.1 Seriola dumerili
TCTGCTGGTGGTTGAGAGACAACAGGAGGGTCAACACTCATTCTCATCAGATGAGAATGCCGCAAAATCAGGGTCGTCCTCAACACAATCCTCTGTCTCAG
>NW_019183212.1:0-108 GCF_002260705.1 Seriola dumerili
GTGAGAATCTTTTACTTTTACTGTTATCAGACGTCATGTTTCCCTTACTTTTAACCCCGTGTTTTTTTACTTTACTGGGTTACAATGGTGTAATGCCCTGCCTGGAAG
>NW_019183213.1:0-288 GCF_002260705.1 Seriola dumerili
AGAATGTGTATGAATATTTCTGGTTTTGTGCGTACACATCTACACAGAGTTTTATCTGGTCCCAGGAATGGATTAGTGGAATTAGAAGTTCCCGAGCATTTGCTTGCTCAGGTCTTTATCCCTGTTCAGACATGAATCTGCTTTTATGTTAGCCTCTTGTCTGGAGTCACTAAGTCACTTTTTCATACAGTAGACCAGGAGTGTCCAACTTTTTATCCTCTGAGAACTAATTTGAAAAAATCAAAGGGTCTGAGAGCTCCTCATGTCTTATATTACTGGTCACATTTA
>NW_019183214.1:0-143 GCF_002260705.1 Seriola dumerili
TAAAACTCATGAAATCATCGAGTAAAAAGAAAGGGAGAAGGGAAGACATTTAGCAATGGGCCTTAGATCGGACTCGAGCCCGGCCCGCCGCCAGATGGCTCAAGCTTGTGTGGAAGGTGTTTCACGATTCACGAAGTTGCACC
>NW_019183215.1:0-142 GCF_002260705.1 Seriola dumerili
GGGTAAATATCTCCACACATTGCGGCAGCCATGTGCCTCTATAGAAGTTGAACCTAGTGACTGATAATTGAAATATCATCCTGTGATGATTTGGGTCTAATTGTTTAGCCTAACCTTAACCCTTTTAACACTGGGCTTCAAA
>NW_019183216.1:0-113 GCF_002260705.1 Seriola dumerili
TGTGTGTGTGTGTGTGTGTGTGTGTGTGTCACAGAATTCCGTTGGAGCTGTCATGCCTTTGATGTCTATCAACATTCTAGAACGTGATGTCACAGACTGCAGTTAGTGAACAC
>NW_019183217.1:0-139 GCF_002260705.1 Seriola dumerili
CTTCTGTTTTGTATCAGGGACTCTGCTCCTCCATCTGTGCAGCAGCCATCCACAAAGAAACAGAAGGCAAGAGGAGCAGCACCGGTTAGCTACAGAGGTGAGCTGTAACATTGTTCTATATACAGGACATGAGGTGTTT
>NW_019183218.1:0-118 GCF_002260705.1 Seriola dumerili
AATAATAATAATAATAATAATAATAATAATAATTTTATTATTTTTATTATTTTTATTATTATTATTATTATTGTTATTATTTATTATTATACATTAAAACTTAAATATTAATAATAAA
>NW_019183219.1:0-147 GCF_002260705.1 Seriola dumerili
ATTCTATAGACACCAAATTTGTTGACTTTGGACAAACTTAATTTTTTTAGATTGAAACAGAATTTAACAGTGTGCTACGGCAGCACATGAGAGACTACCCATGGCGGACCTTCCGAAGGGAGCGACTCAGAAGGCTGGGGCTTATAT
>NW_019183220.1:0-244 GCF_002260705.1 Seriola dumerili
TGCACAGAACTGTTAATATAAAGATGGTGTCGTCCTCACTTAGCTTATACATGCACATAGTTGAAGGAGCTTTATCGCTTCTTACATCCAGATGCAGCTTCACGCCAGAAAACGGCAAAGCCATTCCTCTTAGCAATGTTGGTTAGGGAGGTGGGAGTCGTAGTAGAGAAGAAATCTGTTAACCGTTGGTGCACCAAATACATAAACACTGATAGTGGTTATATTAGATAAGTTACATACAATA
>NW_019183221.1:0-220 GCF_002260705.1 Seriola dumerili
GCTCAGTGGTCGACACTACTGACTTTGGCACAGGAGATCCAGTGTGGACCCTTGTGGTTATATCAACCCTTAAGCAAGGTTGGTGCTACTACTACTACTTGGTGCTACTTGGTGAGATCGGATGTTGCTCTGAGAAATGAGCTGATGGAACAAAACATAGGTAATCCCAGTGAGAAGGGCTACATGATGTGGGATATATGGATGATCTGAAACCCAGCAT
>NW_019183222.1:0-112 GCF_002260705.1 Seriola dumerili
ATCTGACCTGTGTCCCCGAGGACACCAAGTACACCCACCTGCATCGGCAAACTGACAGCAACAGGCTCCAGGCTGAAGATGCTGCTAACACGGTTAGCTGTCACAACTGTTA
>NW_019183223.1:0-103 GCF_002260705.1 Seriola dumerili
ATAATTTCATAAATAAGTTAATAAAAGAGATAGATATATGCAGGGTGGGATAATTCAATTTAGTAATTTAAGGGTTAAAAATACTTAATTTGGCAATTTAAGG
>NW_019183224.1:0-221 GCF_002260705.1 Seriola dumerili
CCTTTGTCTCAGTTTCCTATCTGTGGGATAGTTTAATTGTGGAAGGTCAGGGAGGACGACACCCTGGGTCTCTGAATGTCTTAACCATGAACTCTTCAATTACTTGTGACTGATGCCAGGCCAGGAATGTCCGCTACAAACTACTTTTCATTTGTCACTTGCTTGGTTGAATCAGGATGAAGCAGCAGAGACCAGAGTCTCCTGAACCCAGCTGTGTGTCC
>NW_019183225.1:0-7965 GCF_002260705.1 Seriola dumerili
CCTAGTCCTTCAAACCAGTGAACCATTGACATGGAAGAGGACTGTGAAATAACTGGCTCGGTGCGACGATGATTGTCGACATGTATGGACAGCCAGGACAGTTGAAGGATGAGTCACTTCCTCTGATTGGTCTTGTAAAGTATTTCCAACCCTGTTAATCCTGGAAGTTGTTTGAGTGTTAGCTGGAGCGCAAAAAGACAATTGAAATCGCCACATGGACTGGATGGACAGACCACTGTGACCATTATCCCATGTCTTTTGACCATATCCCTTTTAACAAACTGTGCTCAAGCTTCTGGCTAGTCAATTCACTCCGTTTCATCACTGCTCTTCTTTTTTTATTTTTTTTTTTTTTTTTTTCAACTACCCGAGCCCTTCGGTTTTCCTAGTCAAGGCCTTCGCTTTTGGTGCTGAGCCGCCCCATCTTTTTTTTGCTACCTGGGTCTAGACACCACAGGGAATTGGAGATCACCAGTCGAACACTGATACTATAAGATGAGACCAACAGCTGAAAGGTTAGAAGAAAAGGCAATAATGAAGGAGTACTTCATAAGATAAAAAAAGAAAGAAAGGAAAGCGCGAAAACTAGATAACAACCCAGGATCAAAAAAGGTGGAAGGGGGAACCTAAGCCCATAACCGCTACAGTCGATGGGCGCTATCGGTGCCCCCCCCCTCGAAGAAATGAGCAGGTTTTCAGCCACGAATAGATGGATGTTCATGACGTGCCTTTACTACAAGAAGCTTACGTGGATGTCACCAAATCCAGAAACGCTTTGTTAGGCTTCTGAAAGAGTGGAGGCCCCAACATCGATCTAACGGGGAAGAGGGGTTATCGCTTCAAAAAACAGAGGATCCATCCGATGGCTCTCCTCCAGCACGCAGCATTTCCCAGGCCGGCATGTACGTGCCACCCCCGAGACTGACTAGCGCCTCTCTCAGGAAAGGCGAAGAAACTGACAGCCTCTCAGAACTCTGAGATGCCACCAGAACCGAACAACATGCATGAACTGTGCCACGATGGCGCCTCCCAAGACCTCAGCCTATCCCTCTATCCACCGAATGAGCGAACTCACTTTGTTTCCAAACACTGATGTATTAATTGTACTCTGGACATCGAAAGCCCAGCTGCCAAAGCAAAACGAGAAAAACAAAACGCAAATATTGTAAATGTATTAAATAACAAAACATACGATTAGACAGAGAAGAGGTTAATATTTTTAAAGAGATGATTTTAGATTTTTTTATTTTTTTCAGAAATTATACATGCAAGTTAGGCCTTTGAATATATATTTATGAATTTAGGATTTGCAGATAAGCATAATTGCATAAAGATGTAGAAGGATTTTTTATGACTTAACACTGGCATCTTTGGGGTATGTTGTACACGCAATGCATTTATTTGTTGGTGTTGCAAGTTCACAGTGCTTTGCTGTTTGAAGTGAATTTCTAAATACATATTGCGCTTTGATGTAAAAAAAGCCAAAACAAAACAAGCGAAAAAAAATTAAATAATTGCTTGTCCATTGATTCAAACCTGTACAATCTGTTTGCACGGGACATTTAGGCTTTCACTCGCGCAACAAGACTTTACACTCCACAGCTGTCCACAATGGCGACAGCAACAGGCGTAGCCCTCTGGAAAAACTCCGTTCTAGTTCAAATGACCATCTAATCACCAGGAGAGAATGAAGGCAATCGCCATAAATTTGAATTTACATTAATGTAAAGGTATAATCATCCAATTTAGTTTACAATTGACTCTGCTGCCTGCTCAGCTTAGGGACAGTTTTCTCATCAATCTGAAGTGTGCCACAACTCTGCCCGTTAGTCGAGCAATTAATGCAGCCGCACACGCAAGACTCGCAACTAGGCTGTCGCAAAAGGTATGCTGCACCAGCAGTTCTTATTGCGCCATAGAGTTGTTTGGGATCTGTTTTCGCTTAGGTAGCTCTGTAAAACGTGTGTGATCTCTGACAGAGCCGTCGCTGTTGCGTAGTGTTGAGGGTTGAATTTTTACCCTCAACCTCAAGTAAACTAGTGTCTCTGTCACTCGAGTATTTGCGAGTAATACACCATCTGTGTTTATTTCAGTCTGCATTGTATGTATCTAGACCGCCCCGACCTGTAGTCGAGTAACTGTATGCTGCAAAAAGTCAAGAAACAGCAAAGAACTTAAATGCATTTGATTTGCAAATGAATTTAGTTGTTCATTGAAACAGACACTGACAAGGAAAGAACACCAGCACTCAAAAAACAACAATACTGGAAAAGCAATCCCTTCCAGCTGGCTTCACAATTTCAATGTATTGCTTAATTACAGCCATTGAGATGAGAGCCCCCGCGCTCCCCTCTTCTACGAATCCGCTTCATTACTGCGACAACCTCCAGCAGGACAAGCAAAGAGTTCGGCCCTCGCTCTCTGGGCTCGCTATTCAAAGTAATTAGTTATTTGTTAGTACATTGTGCATTTTTCTAAGACCAGGGAGGCACGAATGAAGGTGCTGGCACATGCTATGCGTGGCTTACCTCTGTAAAACATTTCAAAATCGTGTCTCTTTGAAGAGGAATTATCACAGTAGTGCTTGCCTCTGGCGAGAGGATGAGAGTGGAGTAGCGGGTGGGGGTGTTCGGTTAGAGGAAAAGGAGGACCTAGCAGAAAGTCCGTCTCATCGACAAGACCAAGGACCCTCTAAATCCTGCAAGAGTGAAACATACATCAGAGAGCTATGTGACGATCAAGCATGGGCTCTACGAGTTTGCTATTGACTGCTTCTGTGAATGTGCTTAGAGAGAGATAAGTAAAGCTGAGGGCGTTCACACATTCACCGAATCATACTACTCTCACCCGTCGTTTCGCTCTCCAGCGTGAGGATCACGAGGCAAAAACACGCACTAAGTCTCTCATATCTGATCAATAATATTCGTCATCCTCTCATTCTGTGTGCCCTGTTCTTAGTTGAATCCATTTTCAGCCATCTCACATCACCCCAGACGTGTTTACTGTAGACCACAGAATAACAAAGAGACTAAGTGTACTAGAGGGTAAAGTCCAGGAAGAATGCCAGCTCAGGAGAACTGGAAACTTTTGTTTTTAATTTTTCTTCTCTCTCATGCTCCCCACCTGAATAATGTACACTTGTGGTTTGATTCTACCTCTGTTAGCCACTGGTTCATGCATAGTTATGTCTAATATAAATCTCAACAGACAGTGAAGCGAAAAGGCATTGCCCTCGGCCGTTCACTAGCCCTTACTCTATGTATTCACAATGGCATGTCCTTTGGATAAATTCACCCGTTATACATTATTTAGAATGACCACTTCAGCCCAGCGTATCAATTTATATAAACTGAGATGAGGAGTAAGTTTTAAACAATATTAATTTTTTTTTTCTCAAAAGGCTGAATAACAATATACAGTTAATACACGCAATCGCAGATTCCAACTAGCGAGTTTCCCCCCTATTCACCACCATCATTTACAAAAAGAGAGAAAAAGGTCCAATCCACGTTTCCGACAAGCTTTGTATTCAGTGAGCCGCTACATGATGGATTGTCTCCCATGGAAAAGGTGTCTACCGAAACTGCAAGCCCTGAATATAGAGACATTTCTCGCGGACAATGAGTCTCTTGTAATTGATCATCTGGTACAGTTTTTGACTTTTCTGTTGACATACCTCTTAACACACCGTTGTCGATCTCATAGTATGTGACTACCTGAGTCAGTCCTCGTCCCAATTCCATTGTGATTCTTCCCTAGGCTTTTTCATGATTGCTTCAACACATGGGGGTTTCTTCATCCTTTCCAAAGTGGCACTACTGACACCTCAATGTTTCACAACATGTCATCCTTTTCGTCTATTTATATAGCTTGGACTTCTTGTGCAGCGCATTGTTGGTTTGTTCATGCACATAGCATGAACTGAAGGGCTTTGACAGTTATGAACTTAACGGAAATCAACATATGAGATGACGCCATCTTATAGGCTATCCATATTGGCATAAACACTGTGAGCACCACTCGCACCGCCGTTCTAATAGGCATCATTGAATTCTCTACCCTTGCGACCCTCAAATCCTATCTACAGCGTGACTAGATGCCACTCCCATCACCGGTGGTACTTCACGCCTCATCGGCTGGTCATGTATCTATGACTGTGATGCTATTTAGTTTGTCCCTCTCGTATAACTACATAGTTAAGACCAGAAAGAAATAACCCAAACGATCTTCATGTCTTTGAAATATAGACTTAGTTTGCCATTTATAGCCTCGCGAGATAGCTCAGGTTTCATTTGCGACCTAAGCGCCCGCACAGACCCCATCAGGTGTAGTGTCATCTCTTTTACAGTTTTTTCCTCCAAACAAGAGTAGCTGGTGTGAGGTTGAAAACATGAGTGTGTCCGACAGATTTCGTACGTCGTCAGCCAGAAGTGAATACAGTTATTTCACAACATGTAACCCCACTCATATTATAATAGAGAAATAATGGTAAACAGATATTATCAAAATGACTTCACGACAATTTTTTAAGATAAAATACCATGAAAAGCGCCCCCAAAGTCCTCGACTAGTGAAGTGGATAATGGTCCATATAGAATTGCTTCGTGTGCGGTGCTTTTAGTTAACCCCACCGGCCACCTCTCTTTTGTATATCTGGTTTTTGAGCTCATCTCCTCTATTTCTTCGTAACTCTCATCGCCTCTGCCTCTTGTTTCTTTTCGTCTATAATTCACGCGCAGGATTACTAAATAATAGACTTTGCAGACCCTAAACTCATATCCCAGAGCTAGTATAAAAAACCATAAAACAACGTATTGATAAGTGAGCAGGAATGTCATATATATCGTGACTAGGGGTATTGCACTGACACTGTCTCAAAGTTAGTCTTTTAACGACATAGCGCTTTTGAGTGTTGTCTCACATGCTGTTTTGCCATTTTTATTTTGGGTCCATTGAGCTTGCGCTGCATTTTTGGTAGTGTAAAGATGGATGTCCCTGAATAACGCGTATTTGTCGACATAAATTAAAAGATTAGTACTCTGGATCTTACAAAAAAATAACAAGCTTTTATTATGGCGACCTATTCCATTTGCAAGCAACTCATGTGCTAATGATCAGGCCTAAAGAGCTGGTATAATACTAACAACGCTAGCCCACCCCCCCCCCGTCCAGTGGCTTAATGCCTCTTGAAATGATGGGCTCCAAGCAAAACGAATGTAAGTGGGTGGCAAGAGAAAAAAAGAAAAAAAAAAAAACGGTGAATGAAAAAGAAGGGAAAAAATAGGCGTAAATGCTCAAAGAGAAAAAAAGAACAAGGGGGACCGTCGATAGGCGGCGTGCGCGTACTCCCGCCCGCGGCGCTCGGCACAACACCACTACGTCACATAGCTCTTCGTATGGAGCGACGCAGAGATCATGGCGATTCGTGGGGACCAATGCAAGCACAAACGACAGGTGACACTTCCTGTCGGTTTTAAAGCCTCTCTGACTTGTTCGTGTCAACCCCCTACTTATTTGGGAGTGGTCAAAACAAAAAATGGATGGGATTTTGGGGGGGGGGGGGGGGGCACAACTTTCTGTCAAATCAGACACTTAGGCGGTCGGACCTGCCGGCTAATGCGCTATATACAGACAGCTGGGTGCTCACACCCCCTCATGCAAACAAGGCATTGTGTGTCTGGACCCTTTAAGACCTTCAATAGACAGAAGGCTAAGAACCGCCACTGCTTGGGCGAACATTGAGTGCGTAACAGCCATCACCGTGCGCTCCCCCTCACCACCATTCCTCGTACTGCCTGAGAAGGTTGACCAACAGTTTTAGAGGTTAGGCCTACAATAATGTGGCATTTGAGCCCGTGGGAGTCAACTTATTTTATGGTGGCAAAGCAAAAGTCCAATGCCTCCAGACTCAGAGAAAGATGTACAGTTTGGGAAGAACAAACAAAAGAGCATGTCGGCTTGAGTCACTCCCAGTTCGCGTGATCTGTTTCCTGACCTACAGATAGCTACGCCAAACAAAGAATTTATAAACATTTGTGACCGAATGTTCCCACAGCTTCACAGCAGAATGTAGTCATTTAGTAGCCTCTATTTAGTTTGCCTTATTTAGTTCGCCGTATATCTTTCTATGTGACACACAGCTTACACACAAACTAGTTACTGACTAAAAATATGAATATGAATAAATTAAACTGTGGTCCGTTGTATGATGCTGATTAGTTTGAGACTGCGTATCCGGAAGCACTCGCACCTCTTTCTCTTTTCTTCATTTCTAATGAATTTTATTTTTGTTTGTACTCTATATTTCAATCTTTCACGCCGCTTGCTGTCTTCCCCGTCCGATAGTGCGGGTATGACTCGAATAACCAAGCCCTTTGGCGGGCTAGCTCGCGCCCCCCCTCGTCCCATTACAAGTGACGGTTTAAATTCCTGCTTACGAGCTGAGACTACTCAGAAGACGCCCGCAACGCGAATAGAAAGCAATGTTAATGACAGGATATATATAGAGAGACTGGTTCCTTACATCGCGTCACACTTTAGAGCACCACAGAAGGTCGGCTTGGCATCAGAACACAACCTTGCTGTGACACTCGTGTTCGAAGTTTATCCATCACAAACCCCAGACATCAATCGGTCGAACAACCATATTAATAGTCTTTTATGTTCGAGCTACAGGAAATTCTTGCTTTCACCAGCCTGTGACAATTCCACAGAAAGACATTATGAAGGACCTGAAGCCACACCACAACGTAGATACACTGACGACGATGGATTCCAGCGGCTCCCTGTCCAGTACGACACTTCCTGATACCGACACTTGCACACCTCATACATCTCCATCACACTATAGACAAAGCACATATACTAACGAAAGTGTGCATCAAAAATGTGGCCTCGAATTTTTCACCAAGCACATGTGAGTCAAACGGCCATGAGCATTCAAGTGCCCGTCTCGATATGGTTAGAAAGTGCATGGTGCAGCTACCTCACCTTTCAGGGGATTAGCAGTGCAGTCTGGACTAATTGTAAAGCACGTGGCATCCTTATGCAGCACAGCAGTCGATACAGTTGGTGATCATGATAGGACAATGAGTTGATGAGGTAAACATTCTTCCAATCCTATATGTCTGAGTCCATCCACCTGAGTCAAGTCACCAGAGCTTCAGATCTCTTCCGAGTCACCGAGCACTTTATTCAGGTACCCACCTCCAACCACCCTGCGGTTACTCTCATTAGCCGAACTTATCTGACGTCAGGCCCCAACTCACCCCACGGCTACAGGCACACCCTGTCAAATCGAGATAAGGATAGTGAAAATCATCCAGCCGTGTACAAAGTCGAGCTTTCAGATTATAAGTGTAATCGCACTTCATGCCAACCCCATCAGAAATGGAAAAGAATGTTTTGACTGTGATAATGACTGTTGGTGTCAGACAGGCCTGCGTTTGACGTGTTGTTCCCTCAACCTGCCTCGATCTCCTGTGATTTACACACACAACAGTCTCCTCTGATATTACTTCTGTAGCCCGGTATATACACGGACGACTGCCATATTGACAATGTGCCCCTCGAGAGAATCAGACAACCTGGAATCAGAAATGATGTGATGGAATCGTGTCAACATGGACGAGAATCTCAGAGGAATGTTTCCAACGTCTCGTGGAGACCACGCCATGGAGAATTTAGTTGTGACGTTAAAAACTAAAGCAATCAAAGAAGAGAGTGCTGTTTCTATTACTCTGTCCTTCACTTCTATAAATAGCATTACATGGTACAGGGGTTCAGCTTTGAAAACTAAGTGTTTATTAAGGGCCTGCAGATACAATTGATACGCTAGACGCCTGAGTGGACTCGATGGAATCAACATTTACATTTATACTTAGTCATTTTGCAGATGCTTTTATCCAGAGCGACTTAAAAATGAGGGACAACACTAAAGCTTCAGTGCAGTAGGGAGACCTTGAA
>NW_019183226.1:0-102 GCF_002260705.1 Seriola dumerili
AAAACACTTTAGAGGTTAAAGTTCAGGAAGGATCACACTAAAAAAAAAAAAAAGGTAAAAGGTAAAAGTGTTTTCCAGCTTTGTGAGGGGGCATGAACTCCA
>NW_019183227.1:0-150 GCF_002260705.1 Seriola dumerili
CTACCTGTGACTCATACAAAGGGGATAAAACAAAAAAAAGAGAGGGGAAAAAAGCTATGAAGGTTGAAAGTTTCCCCATTATACAAAAGGAAAGGAGGTGGAGCGGGTGGTGGTGCAGGGAGCAGCAGAATACAGAGGTCATACTGCTAC
>NW_019183228.1:0-144 GCF_002260705.1 Seriola dumerili
CAGATCAGCTCAGTACATTTTGTTTAATATTTCAATTACTGTCTTGCATCTCAGTAGACATATTTTCGCTTTCATGACCTGATTCAAAATGTCCTAAATCACTTAAAGCCAAAATATAAACAAATATATAGTAAACTCTTTACA
>NW_019183229.1:0-407 GCF_002260705.1 Seriola dumerili
CCCTGAGAACTAGGACAGTCTCTCCTGAACTTAATTCATTTTGTTCTGTATTTTACATTGTGAACTCTAAAGCTGTTACTTCAGTGTCACTTCGGTGTAGAGCTGCCATGGCAACCGGAACAACGCTACGCCATTTTTATCCTCCGAGTGATGCAATAAATGATCCACAGTTCACATAATCCGGTGAAATATATTTATACGTTGTTGAGCAGTTGAAGTCATCACTAAATCACATGTTGTGTAGAAAGATAATAAAACAAATGAAATGGAAAGTTTTCATATTGACATTAACAGTGTATTGATTGATTTCCAAACTTCAATCATGTATTGAGTAACACGCAAGAAAACATGAGCTTGACATTAACATTGACTCTGTCATCAGAGAATTGATCAGTGATCGATGTGAT
>NW_019183230.1:0-124 GCF_002260705.1 Seriola dumerili
ATACACGGAACAAGTTGCTGCTCTGCCCTGAATGTCTGGATATCCGGATTAAGGTGACTGAGATATTGATGTAATGTATTGACAGTATCACTGAGGAATTCTCACAATCGTTCATCTGTTAGCA
>NW_019183231.1:0-124 GCF_002260705.1 Seriola dumerili
CCAACATGGCTGCGGTGAACTGAAACCTGGCTCTGTGAGCAGTCCATGGTCAGTAAGTGAAATACTCAGTGATTAAAATTTCCGGGGCTGTTGTATCCTCTTTGCTTGCAGAAATCAACTGCCT
>NW_019183232.1:0-104 GCF_002260705.1 Seriola dumerili
AAAAAAAGTCATAAGAACGTCATAGTATGGTAAGGATTAAAAACGTCATAGTAAAATAAGTTATAAAAAGTCTTTAAACGTCATAATATAGTATGGCATAAAAA
>NW_019183233.1:0-521 GCF_002260705.1 Seriola dumerili
TATAATATAATATAATATAATATAATATAATACATCCATGATTTGGACACAACGTCCTTCTGTCAATTTTTTTTTAAATTAATTTATTAATTATTTTTTGTTATGGACTGCTTTTGGCCCTTATGGAAAAGAATATTATTTAACAATCAACACTATGTATCATTTACGTATCAATAAAATGATCTGGCTGCCGTAAGCACAGATCCCCTATACAATACAATGCGGTTTCTCTACTGTCTCTGCTGTAAATTAGTTTACGTAACATGATGACCTTTGACCTAAGGTCATCATGTGACGTATCTTCACTGGCTAGTGACCCTGACCCGGGAAAACAGCAGACAGACACTCGGCGGGAGAAACGTTGGGATTTTATTTCATTCTCTGAAGCGGGAACTTCAGTTGCCGGTAAGTTGGTTTACAGAGGTTTTATGTGGGCGTTGTTTATTTCACCTGACGATGTGAGCACGTTTGTGTATTAAGTTACTTTACTTTAAACATTAGCAGCCGTTAGCCGTTAGCCG
>NW_019183234.1:0-418 GCF_002260705.1 Seriola dumerili
ATTATTGAGTTAATGTAAATAATTACTCTCATATCACGTAGGAGACATAAACATATGAAAAATATTCAACAATAAAGTTCAAAATTAATGTCCATTAATTAATCCACACGACTCTTCTTTCTTCTTGAATCATATGACTCATTGTCCACAGTCTCATTGATCAAAGTCAAACAGCCAAAGTCCAGTAAAGAGTCTAGTAACAGTCCAAAAAAAAAAGAGAGAGAAGAGAAAAAAGAAAAATCACAACTGAAGCCATCGTGTCATCAAATGGCGTCAGCCTCCTGCAACAAGCAAAGCTTTGTGATGGGCCGGTCCAGGCAGCTGCTCCGGGTTTTAATTCGCACCTGACGAATGAATCCTCTTCGGTCCGGGAAGGTCTGTATCACTCGTCCCATAGGCCAAGAATTCCGAGGAGCTG
>NW_019183235.1:0-163 GCF_002260705.1 Seriola dumerili
GTATAGTAAGGCATAAAAAGTTTTAAAAAACGACATAGTGAGGCATAAAAAGTCGAAAAAACGTCATGACACAATAAGGCATAAAATCTCATAAAATCATCATTTTATTTTAAGGCATAGATATTTCAAACAATGTCATAGCATAGTGAGGTAAAAAATGTCA
>NW_019183236.1:0-131 GCF_002260705.1 Seriola dumerili
ACACACACACACTATTTTCTTTATATTTTTTTCTGCTGCCATTCATTCTGTCAACATGACTCAATGTTGACAATAAGGTGATATCAGACCTGACCATGGATGTAGCAGGTTGTAGTTAGCTTAGCATCAAG
>NW_019183237.1:0-135 GCF_002260705.1 Seriola dumerili
AACACACACTGCGGTCGGGTCATTTCGGCTCATTCGGGCAGAGAACATGTGTGTGCGTGTTTTTGCGGACAGCTGGTCGTCAGCTGCAGCCCTCAATGGTGCGTTCAAGTGCAACTTTTAAAAGAAAGATGTGAA
>NW_019183238.1:0-104 GCF_002260705.1 Seriola dumerili
GGGAGGATCAGCACTGGATGAGGTGCCAGGCTGCTCCTCTGGGACATTCAAGTTTGTCCTTGTCCCACCTGTTCCAAGGACAGACCCTTTGCTGAAGGGAGAGT
>NW_019183239.1:0-102 GCF_002260705.1 Seriola dumerili
GCATAAAAACATCTAAAAACGTCATAGTATAGCATGGACTAAGAATTTCAAATAACGTCATAATACAGTATGGCATAAAAATGTCACAGTATAGTATGGCCT
>NW_019183240.1:0-151 GCF_002260705.1 Seriola dumerili
AGAACAGAGCCAGTCTAGATTTACAGTAACTTCCAGTCCCTGTATTCAGAGAGACTTTTATCAAGCACTCTGGATATATATGGCTCCATACAGCATGCAACACTACTACTACGCAATCAGAGGACAATATTCAATATTCAGGACAATATTC
>NW_019183241.1:0-160 GCF_002260705.1 Seriola dumerili
AGGAATCAGACAGCCAAGACACAGGTGTCAGAGTGGGGAGTCTCTTTATTCAATACAGCCTCCTCGCAGACATAGACGGAGACAACCTAACCTACACAGAACCAGACATGATCTTTTATACCTCAGATGGCTATGTGTGTGTATGTGCATCCTGTTTTCC
>NW_019183242.1:0-108 GCF_002260705.1 Seriola dumerili
GGAAAAGAAGAATGGAGTGACTGAACTGAACTTGGTGGTTTGCATTGATGTTTGTAAATGTGTATGTTGTATGTTGTGAGTCTGGTTTGTGGGTGGACATCAGTGGAG
>NW_019183243.1:0-214 GCF_002260705.1 Seriola dumerili
TCTGGAGGGACAAAGGGACATTAGAAATAGGTTACTAATGTGATGCTGGAAAAACTCTAGTTTTGGTTTGGTCTTATTTTGTCCTAAGACAACTCATGTAACAAACTTCTCCAAACATTCAATAAAAGATATTAATAAAGAAAGTATAAAATTCACAAAGAGTACAATAGAAACAGTTTAAAACAAACCACAAGCAGCACACAAAGCAAACAAA
>NW_019183244.1:0-146 GCF_002260705.1 Seriola dumerili
TATAAAAGCCATTTTTTTTGTCAAAGTTGAAGAAATAAAAATTTATAAGGCAACTGCCCTCTACATATCCATCCATGACTGATGTGTGGTTGTGTATTAGCGGTGTGTATAATATAAATCTGTGATTTTCTACCATCCCGCTGTGG
>NW_019183245.1:0-155 GCF_002260705.1 Seriola dumerili
CAAACCCAATCCAAGCACAATTTTACTTATTTTAACATTCGCCCGAAAAAAATTAAGTTAATTAAATTGATAAGAGATCCAACCTAAGCACAGACAGCAGGGGCCTGTCCTCCTCAGCCCTCCACCACTTCACACAGCCTGCCCTTTCCCTAGTT
>NW_019183246.1:0-138 GCF_002260705.1 Seriola dumerili
GGTCCGTGGAAACAAAGCAGTCTTAGAAACTAACCAGGAGAATCATCAGATTTACCAGGTCATAGATCAACATGACTCAGTGTCCAGCTCCCGAATTCTACAAAGACCCGTAGATCACACCACACAGTACGACGACCA
>NW_019183247.1:0-970 GCF_002260705.1 Seriola dumerili
ACTGACGAGAGCACGGCGTCAGCGTCGTCCCTCCTTCACTGACACACCTGCTGCGATTTTATAGTTTTTATCATATTTGATTAATCATCGCTCTAACTTTCATCTGACTGTTAAGTTTAAAAAAACTCTAAAACATCCGCCTGTGTCTTTGATCAGCTGAAGGCGGAGCCTAACGAGGGCAAGAAGACGTACAGCGTCACCTACGTTCCTCAGGTCATGGGAACTCACAAGGTAAACTTATGTTTCTTACTTGACATGTAACATATAAAATAACTAAATGCATTTTGATGCACGTTGAGAAAATTATGTTCCAGTTTCAGAGAGAGTAAATTCCTCCAGAAGTATTTTCAAGTACATTATCATAAAGTATTTATCCTAAACTTTAAGACTCGGACTCTGAAGCCACGTTCCACATTACACTGAGTTTAAATCCCACACCCTAAGATCCATCATGGTTCTCTTTACATTTGTATAAAAGAATTTGTGTCACAGATTTGAAAGGTAATTATTCAGAAGCTTCATTTCATCTCTGTGTTTATATTTTCAGTTGTTGTGCTGTAAAAAGAAGCTTATTTTAAGTATTATTTTATTATTGAAAGGAACAAGGAAGGAAAAACATTGTTGGTGTTTGATCACATCATACTTTAGCCTGTATAAGACTCTTGGTAACTGTTGTTTTTGTTTCCTAGGTGACGGTGTTGTTTGCGGGCCAGGAGATTCCCAAGAGTCCGTTTGAGGTGAATGTGGACAAAGCGCTGGGCGACGCCTCCAAAGTCACGGTCAAAGGCCCGGGAATCGAACCTGTGGGCACCATTGCAAACAAACCCACGTACTTTGACATCTACACTGCAGGTCAGAGACGTCACAGAGCAGCCGGCAGTCCTCTCTCAGCCCCGAGGAAAGACGTATAATAAAGCGTCTGGAGGAGTGATGCTGCAGACACACACACACACACACACACACACACACA
>NW_019183248.1:0-144 GCF_002260705.1 Seriola dumerili
ATATTTGACTGTTTATGAATAATAAGCAAATAACTACCTTACAACAACAATATGGTTCATTTTAGCTTTCTAGAACTTTTCAGTTTTTAAGTTAAAAAATGTTTGGTTGCCTAGAAACCTGCCATTTGCTGCAACATCTCTGAC
>NW_019183249.1:0-114 GCF_002260705.1 Seriola dumerili
AACTTTTACGTTTGTTGTGAAACTTGTAATTTTCTTTTGAAATCCCAGAATTTTATCTTTTTGTTTTAACTACATTGAACAAATAAACTTAAAACTTCCACCAAACTGAGGCAA
>NW_019183250.1:0-119 GCF_002260705.1 Seriola dumerili
GTTTATCTCCCAGAAATATACCAACAGTTTATGATTGATATACTGTATTACAAGTGTAAGCCTTAAGTCTTCCTTTTCTTCAAAACATGACAAGTCACACACACTAAAAGACAAATACA
>NW_019183251.1:0-4420 GCF_002260705.1 Seriola dumerili
ATTTATTCACTTACTCCAGCCACATACCAAACATCCTGCTGCGCCCCCCCTGGCGGGGCGGAAACACATTCACCTGAACAGAACATCTTAGTAATATGCTGAGAGGATATTCTCCCTTTCTTTTAAACAACTACACTGTGTTAAGTGTTAGTAGCTTCTTATGAACCGTATGAGATAACAGCCAACTTTTTTTTTTTTTTTAAGAACATTGAACCAAAGGCTTCCTTATCACAAAAAAATAGAAAACAAACACACTACAGGGTGACTACTGTAGCCCTCAAAAGTAAGTCCTGTTAGTGAGCAAAGTCCATTAGACCACAAAGTCCCTCAAGTATGGTGGGGGACGGCACACTCGCCTGGGGTAGCAGCCTCTGGCTGTTGTGTTGGGTCTGGGAGTGCTGGCTCCAGCAGCGGGTGGTCATCCGGCTCTGTGAGGTTGAGATCCCTGCGGTTACGCCTTACAGTGCCATTTTGCATTTGCACATAGTACGACCGTGGAGTATGTGCCGTTTGACGCACTGTCCGTTTTTGGTTGGAGTCGCGCACCCAGACTGTGTCCCCAGTGCGTAATACTGGGAGGGTTTTGGCTCTGTGGCGAGTATGAAAGTAAGCCTTTTGTGTGCTCTTAGCCTGCAGATCCGCCTTAGAGAATGCCGCTAGATCAGGCCAGGCTGGTATGTGGACCGACGGGTGAGTCGGCAAGGTCGTGCGAAGTCGCCTTCCTTGGAGAAGTTCTGATGGGCTGAAACCACCAGCAAGGGGTGTTGAGCGGTAGGCCAACAAGGCCAGGTAAGGGTCCGGTGACTTCCTGAGGAGTTGTTTGGCTGTGCGTACGGCACGTTCTGCCGCCCCGTTACCCTGGGGGTACAGGGGGCTGGATGTAACATGTGTGAACCCCCAGGCCTTTGCAAACTGCCCGAAAGTGTCAGAGGAGAATTGGGGTCCATTATCAGTTATTACCTGCAGGGGGATGCCCTGACGAGCAAACCAGGACTTGATCCGCTCCACGACTGCTGTCGAAGTTGTTGACAGCAGCTTAGCAACTTCAGTGAACCTGGAAAAATAGTCGAACATGACAAGGTACATGGAGTTATCCAGTTGGAAGAGATCTGCTCCAACTTTTTGCTATGAGCCGTGGGGAGTCTCCCCGGGTAGGAGAGGCTCTGGAGGTTACAGTCTGTATTGTGAACAATTCTGACATTTTTCAACAGTCTCTTGTAACTGCCTATTAAGACCCAGCCACCAAACAGAACACTTGGCTCTTTCCCTGCATTTTGTGAGGCCTTGGTGTCCAGTGTGGAGCTTATCCAAGATATCCTTTTGCATTGATGCAGGTATGACCAACCTGGTCCCTTTAAGAAGCAGGCCCTGAGCTATTGTGAATTCTCCAGAGACGGCCCAGTATGCTTTCAGGGAATTGTCATTTTTAATGTCCATCCGTCGAGACAGTACTGTATCACCAGCCTTAACAGCTCGTCCGCCTGTTGTGCATGTTTCAGTTCAGTGAGGCGCCCCTCTGTGATGGGCAGTGCAGTGAGTACAGCATTTATGTACCCTTCGATCTCCTGCTCCTCTGTGTTGTCTCTAGTTGTGTGTGAGTGAGTGACCGGAGCCCTCGAGAGCACATCTGCAGTGGCCAAACTTTTATCGGGAACATGTGCAATAGAGAAGTGAAACCACATCAGTCTCATCCTGAACTGCAGTATGCGGGGAGACAACTCGTCGAGTTGTTTTGTTTTTAGGAGTGCAAGGAGGGGCTTGTGGTCAGTTTCCACTTGGAATTTCGTCCCGATTAAAAAATCCTTAAAGCGTTCACATGCCCATGTAACAGCCAGAGCCTCCTTTTCTACTTGAGCATAACGCTGCTCTGTGGGTGTGAGTGCTCTTGAGACATATGTGACAGGGCGCCAGACAGACCCATGTCGGCGTTGGAGGAGGACTGCCCCCAGGCCATAGGAAGAGGCATCTGCAGAGACCTTGGTCTCGTTTGAAGGGTCGTATAGTGCCATAGCTGGTGGTGTTGACAGCGCGTCCTTTAAGTCATTGAAAGCTTTGCGTTGTTGGGGGCCCAAGTACCAGGCGCTGTCTTTGCTCAGCAGATCTCTCAGCGGCTTGGTTTTCTCTGATAGGTTAGGGATATATTTCCCCAGGTGGGTGACAAGGCCGTTGAAGCGGCGGACTTCTGCAGTGTTCTGTGGTTCTGCCAGATGCTTGAGGGCCGTGACCTTCTCCGGGTCAAGCCTGACACCGCTGCTGTCAATGAACTGCCCCAGAAACTTGACCTCTCTCTTCGAGAACTCACACTTAGTGTTCAGAGTGAGACTTGCCTTATGTAATCTGTCCAGAACCGCCATGAGCCGTGTATCGTGCTCTCCCTGTGTTGCACCAAATACGAGAATGTCATCCATCTGCCAGACGACACCCTCCGGACCCTCCAGCAGTTGGGACATGCGCCGCTGGAAGTGCTCTGGGGCAGAGGAGATTCCGAAGGGCAGTCGTCTGAAACAGAAGCGTCCAAAGGGAGTGATATAGGTGGTAAGGAGCATTGAGTCAGGAGAGAGAGGTATCTGCCAGAAGCCTGATTTTGCATCAAGCTTAGTGAATATTTTGGCATTGGTCAGTTGGCCAAGTGTGAATTCAACACTTGGCAGGATGTGGAGCTCATGGCAGACATTTTCATTCATGTGTGTGAAATCCACACATATCCTTACTTTTTCTTTTCCGCTGGGGACCACCACCATCCCAGCACACCATTCCGTGGGCTGTTCCACACGTGAAATGATGCCTAACTCCTCCATCCTAAGGAGTTCTTCCTTGACTCTGCTCATGAGGGGGAGGGAAACCCGCCTAGGGGTAGACAAAGCAAAGGGCTTAGCATCGGGATGGAGAACAATGTGATACACTCCCTCTAGCTTCCCTATTCCTTCGAAGAGTCCCAGGAAGCGCCTTTTAGCCTCCTGCTCTATGCTGCAGGTGGAGGAGTTCACAGCGCTGATGTCGGCCCTCTTAACTAGGCGCAGGGCCTTGATGGCAGGAAGGCCTAAAAGGGTTGTGCGGAGGCCACGTACCACATAAATAGTCTGCACTGAGGATCGGTGGCCTGCTGTCAGGTTGGCTGTAAGCTTCCCCATTACAGTCAATTTGATTCGACTAGGGCCATAGAGTGGTTTCGTTGTATGCTGCAGGGGCTCTGTTTGCAGTCCTTGATAGAGTGAATCAGAAATCATAGACACATTGGCCCCTGTGTCCAGCTTAAACTGAATATCATGACCAGCCAGGCCAATTTCCGCAGTCCACGGCTCCGCGATGTCATCCTCAAGTGAGCCTAGGAAGGCACCCTCCTCCTCAGGGTACTGTGACACCTCTGAGAGAACTGGGTGGGACCTGCACACAGCAGCAAAGTGATCCCATCTTTTGGCAGCTCCTGCAGGTGGCCTCTTTTGCAGGGCATGACTGTCTACCATGGGAGCCTCTGCCACACCAGCCACATTGCCTCAAAGTTTGGGTTTGGTATTTTTGACTTGTCCCGGCCCTATTGACACAATCATTATAGCGTGCTCTGGTGGCGTAGGCATTTTTAAATGCAATTCCCTTAGCTGCTACAACATCCACTGCTTGCTCAGTTTGGCACACATCTTGAAGAAGATTTTGCTGTTTCCTAACAGCCTCATGTCTAAGAGTTAGCTTTTTAGCCTTGTCTAATGTCAAGTCTGGATCCATTTGTAATCTTTCAGATAGCTTAGCGTCCATCAAACCCACCACTAATCTATCCCTGATAAGCTTGTCATGTAGCTGTCCATACTCGCAGTGTTCAATAAGCTCATAAAGTGCTTTGATGAAGTTATCAATGGACTCACCCCTCTCCTGTACTCTCTTGTGATATCTTGCACGCTGAAATATCAAGTTGCGCTGGGGGATGAAGTGGTTTGTCAGTTGTGTTTTGACCACATCATAATCTTTTAGCTGTTCAGCAGTAAGGTCTCTGCAGCGGATGACGGACTCTGCCTCCGGTCCCATAGTGTATAGTAGTGTGTGGACTTGCTTTTCGGCGGACTGTTTATCCAAGCCGATGCCTGACCGAAGCGCTCAAAACGGCTAATCCAGAGCGGCCACTCTACTGGATGAGTGAAGTCAAACTCCGAGGGTGGGGAGATCCGGAAGAAGGCTTGTTCCACCTGTTCTGCCATGCTGAAGTAACGACGGTAGGCAGTTTAACACGTTTAACACGGGCTAAGTAGCATTAGCATAACACTGAAACTGTATTTAGTCCGTTACACACGCTCCGGGGAAATAACTTCAGTTGATCTGTTAGAGGGAACACTTGAAACTTCTGTCATCGTGGATCTGTATCTAGACTAAAATCTAGCCACTTCTGACACCATGTTGAGATATAAAGACGACACAACACGTCTTGTTAAGT
>NW_019183252.1:0-111 GCF_002260705.1 Seriola dumerili
AAGACCAGGCCATATTTAAACTAATAAAATAATATTTACCCTTCTCAAAGGAGATACTGTATGTGTCTGGAATGTTTCACAGCAATACCTAACTCAAGATTTTTGGATAAA
>NW_019183253.1:0-156 GCF_002260705.1 Seriola dumerili
TTCATCAATTAAATCTCTATCAATTAAAACGTTATTCTATAAACACGTCAGTTCTGTGTTCGGTGTGAGATACTGACTGCGTCGCCCATGTGGGCCTGGAAGCTGAAGCGCTGCGGAGGGCAGAAGGCGGTGGGGTAGAGGCCCAGCAGACGCTGC
>NW_019183254.1:0-112 GCF_002260705.1 Seriola dumerili
TTTACTGGGGCTACATGCAGGCTGCTCCTCCTCCTCCTCAATCTCTTCATGATCTTGCTGCTTTTCATCCTCATCATCACTGTAATCTAACCGAGTGGCCCTGAGGGTCACT
>NW_019183255.1:0-119 GCF_002260705.1 Seriola dumerili
TGTACACTGTTTTCTCCATGATCGACCAGGCCTTCATCCTTCCCTTGCAAATTCTTTCAACGTGATCAAAGACGACTGTTTTCCTCGTAATTAATGATCCGAATATCAACACAAAGTAG
>NW_019183256.1:0-113 GCF_002260705.1 Seriola dumerili
ATTATTTGTAGTATTAAATTAATACTAAATTTAATTTGCTGGTCACAGTCTAACGTATATAAACCGATGCTTCAACACATGAGCGCACACATGTGACACTCCGATCAGCTGAT
>NW_019183257.1:0-146 GCF_002260705.1 Seriola dumerili
TTATATTTAGTGTAAGTAGTAGTTTCTTTATCTTCCTTCATTGGGATTATGGTATATTAATTAATGAAGTAAGGCTAAATATTATTTGAAACATATATGATTTAAAAGTGCAGATTTTGGATTTGTTGGGCAGATCTTGTGATGTT
>NW_019183258.1:0-103 GCF_002260705.1 Seriola dumerili
TCCCTACAGACCACCTCTGCATCCTGCTGGTCAAAGTCAACTTCACACACTGAGGACCACCACTGGTTAGACTTCACCTCCAGTCTGCCTGAACACTGACTGG
>NW_019183259.1:0-135 GCF_002260705.1 Seriola dumerili
ACTGAAAAATAGCAATAAGGGCAGATGGAACTCTATCCCAACAGTTTTTAAAAAATTTTTTTTTAACAATCTCCTACTGTCACTAAACACCAAATTCTTGAGTTCATTTGTCTTTGCCTTCGATAGAGATCCATA
>NW_019183260.1:0-284 GCF_002260705.1 Seriola dumerili
ATATTTTATTGTATGCATGACGTTGACAGGTTATGTGAGCAACATATTTTTAGTTTTTATCACAATGTTCATTACATTACAAGCAGTTGTGTAAGAATGCTGTGAACATTTACCCTAATTCCTGTAACCTATTGCAAAATATATATCTGGCAAAGGTCAATTTCTGTCACAATCAATTCAATCACAACGTTATAATTCCACTGGCCATGTGTGACACTAGAGGTTAGATGGCATTTCATTCATTTCTCCCCTAAAATAGTTGTGGTTTTCTTTACGTTACAGCA
>NW_019183261.1:0-101 GCF_002260705.1 Seriola dumerili
ATATGATGGGGATTATTAATTAATTAATTAATTAATTAATTAACTATTTTCTGACCCTTTATGGGCCAAAGGATGAAACGATCAACTAAGAAAATTATTAA
>NW_019183262.1:0-256 GCF_002260705.1 Seriola dumerili
ACACACACACACACACACACACACACACACACACCGAGTAGTCTTATCTACTCTGTAATTCTACTATATTTCTAGAGTTGAAACAAATTAAATTTCCACTTTCATTATTGATCAATCTATTTATTATTATTCAAATTTATTTGCCATTTACTAAACTGAACTCTTCATATTCTGTCTTTTGTTCGACTCTGATCAATTATTAAAATTTTTTTATAATTTATTTAATTTAAAATGACAAAAAAAGAAATTCTCAGAT
>NW_019183263.1:0-109 GCF_002260705.1 Seriola dumerili
GGAGAGAGATCCAACAATAGAGGTGAAAATAAACAATCAGCCATTGGAGGCAATGGTTGATAGCGGAGCTGCTTTCACCTGTATTCGGCCTGAAGATGCTATACATCTC
>NW_019183264.1:0-185 GCF_002260705.1 Seriola dumerili
CAACAATGCTGGTGATTGGCTGTTTATTTACACAAACACGTTTGAGTTTTTAAAGAGGCCGAGCTTAAAAATAAAAATAAAAATCGTACTGTAATGTTTATTGCAATTTTCTGTTTGTTAAAATGGATTTGATAAAATTGGTATTGGGGAAAAAAAGTTTCGACAAGTCGGTATCGAGGTCAAAG
>NW_019183265.1:0-107 GCF_002260705.1 Seriola dumerili
GCTCCATCCAGAGATCTACGCTGAAAAAGCCTGGACTCTCATGAAGTTCGGCAAAGACAAAAAGCTGTTGGCTGCAGATTACTTCCAGAGAGCCATCAGGATGCAGC
>NW_019183266.1:0-838 GCF_002260705.1 Seriola dumerili
TGAATTACCCCTCTATGAAGACTTGTCCTCCCCCCGGAGCGGCCAGCTGACCGCAGGTCAGTTTTAATGATGGAGGAGGATACGTGTTCATTCCCTCTGAAATAAACACAGGACAAAGACATTCATGTTTGTTGGAGAATATGTAAAGTGAAGTGGATGATCTCTGGAGCTGCAGACTAACAGACAGACAGTGTGACTGATTGAATCTGGAGTCTGGTCTCACTGTTGAGGGCGGAGAGGAAGACTCTGAAGAAGCGCTGGGCGTAGCCCTGCTCGTCGGCCTTCAGTCTGCCCACGTGGATCAGGTGCTGCTGGACAGGTGGACTGGCCAGCTCCTCCACCTGCGTCCGGATGTAGCGATCGCCCACCGCCACCACAAACAGCGCCACCCCCTCACACTTGGCCTTCTGGGAGATGTACTTCAGCATGCCCCGGTCGGTGTAGGCCGTCTCTGTGCCCACCACGACCATCAGCACCCTCCTCCTGCGGGGCTGGCTGGCCTTCAGGAGCACCTCCCTCAGGGTGAACTCCAGCGTCTGTCCCAGAGCCGAGGAGCCGCCCTGCTGCCGCATGTTCTGGATCAGGTGTCTCCTCATCGTGTTGTGGTCCTGGTAGGTCTGGAATCCAAACTCCACCTTGGGAGCCCGGGTGCCGCTCTGCTGGACGACAGCCACCCGGGCCTGGTTGTCGACTCGGCGGGGCTGGGGGCTAACGACCAGCTGCTCCACCACAGAGCCCAGCAGCTGCTGCATGCCAGCGTACTCATCAGCCTGCATCTCCCTGGAGCTGTCCACCACCATGACCAGGTCCACATCCGCCTCCTGAGGCTGCACTGGCT
>NW_019183267.1:0-146 GCF_002260705.1 Seriola dumerili
GGGTCCTCTGTAACCTCTCATCCTGTCTACCTCTGCAATATTACTTTTATTAATGTGACATAATCTGTGACCCAATGGGTCCTGTCCAACATCAAAGGAAAGATGGGCATGCAGAGTACCATGGAAAAATAAATGCAGAAACAACA
>NW_019183268.1:0-124 GCF_002260705.1 Seriola dumerili
ACTAGACTCTGACAAAATAGAAAGAATAGAACATTTTTTATTTTTTATTGTTTTGAGTGAAAGTTCGAATCTTTAAGCTAATTTCTACTGTTATTTTTGACATCTTTGGAATTGGGATCAATAA
>NW_019183269.1:0-800 GCF_002260705.1 Seriola dumerili
AAAGAAGCAGAGCACACTGCAACAATCTGTTCTTAGTCAAGTGCAGAGGACATATAGTATATTAGTAAAAAATAAAAAAGACAGAGTTAGAAGCTGAATATACATGAGCAAGCTTCAGCCTTCTCAGTCCACCTCATTGTTTGGTTTGCGTGCTAGGACAACTAGTTATGAAATCCATAATAGTTAATGATATATTTTCCTTTTTAATTTGTAAAAGTTGTATTTCATTTGTCTGCTGTCTTATATGTTAATGTTTCCTTCAATTGACAGGTTGGAGTATAGGCCTATTTCTTTTTAAAACAGTTATATCCCTTAGTACAATTATTTAATTTTGTCTTTTTTTTTCTTAAAACACTTTGAACTACATTTATTGCATGACTTGTGTTATAGAAATATAATGATATATAATTAAATATAATTACAATTATCAAAAACTTGAATTAGCAGTTTGATATAAGGTCACCAAATTATCTTATATAAAACATGCTGCCATGTAAGGTTACACATTTGTCCTCATCAGAAGTAACGTAGTAGTACTTGATTAGAGGAAAATTATTTGTACTGAAAAATCTAAGCCTGTTTTCGAGTAAGGGTGTTCTGGTTGATACTGTGTTCTATTTCAGTTTTCTTGTAATAGCCTACCAATGATCAATTATCAGTTACATTATGTAATGAATACATTTAATTTTATAACATTAACATTGTTGCACAAATTTAAAATATGTTAACAGCTCTGCCATGTAAAACTACTCAAATCAACTACTAAAAGGCATTTGTATAGGGATTAACATAGGTCTTAC
>NW_019183270.1:0-108 GCF_002260705.1 Seriola dumerili
TCTTGCAAACATATATCTATGTTGTGTCTCACAATTTTTCATATGGATCCAGTGAATCCTACAGCTTTTTTATCACTGATTATAAGTGCCTCATTTGATGTAAATAAA
>NW_019183271.1:0-148 GCF_002260705.1 Seriola dumerili
AAGTTGTATTGATTATCTAGTAGAATACCATCAAACAAGACGAGTTATTTTACTTGTAATGCTAGTCTTTAAGCTACTTTAGGCTTATCTTTATGTTTAGGATTATTTGGCTAAAATGAACTGTATTCAGAGTGAATGTAAAGAGCAT
>NW_019183272.1:0-137 GCF_002260705.1 Seriola dumerili
GCCAGTGGAGGGAGGATAAAACTGTTTCATGTGTGTTCTCTTGTTATTTCTGTTTAAAAGCTGGGCAGCTGCATTTTGGATGGTTTGGAGACGAGAGATTTGATTCAGACAGGTAAAAAAGTGCATTACAATAGTCT
>NW_019183273.1:0-435 GCF_002260705.1 Seriola dumerili
CTGGCAGGATACAAGACAGTGAAGGAAGCTCTTGTCAACTACGCTGAAGAGTTCGGAGACAGAGATCCAACACAAATTATGCATGAATCTAATCAAGGACATGGTAAGTGGAGAAAAAACATACTTTTACCCCAATCATTGACTTCCTCTGTTAAACTTTACACCAGTATTGTCAGTCTTCAGCCCTCAGTTGCATATTAAACATATTTTCTACTACTACTTCAACTCAGGTATTATATGGGCCAATGGGGATTCATGGAAAGAAATGAGGCGCTTTGCTTTGACCAACCTCAGAGACTTTGGGATGGGCAAGAAAGCTTGTGAGAACAAAATCACTGAGGAATGTGACCACCTCACTGAAGTGTTGAGAAAATGTAAAGGTAAACAATTTATAATATGTTGATTTATCTTAGAGTTGCTCTCATACCTGAGTTA
>NW_019183274.1:0-129 GCF_002260705.1 Seriola dumerili
TTTAATTTGAGTTACATGAAATTTATTTTATTATTTTTTTACAGTAGCCAGATATACAGGTTATATGAAATGTAAATTGTCCAAAATAATATAAAAAAATATATATATTGGTGTATCCATAAATGCGAT
>NW_019183275.1:0-158 GCF_002260705.1 Seriola dumerili
CTCTCTCTCTCTCTCTCTCTCTCTCTCTCTGGGTCAGTTAAATTACATTAAAATGTCAGTATCATTTAATTAATTTTCGTTCCGCCAATTAACCAAAGCCCCAAAGGCGGGCAGCGTTCGACACATGTATACGTGTGTGTGTGTGTCTGTGTGTGTGT
>NW_019183276.1:0-120 GCF_002260705.1 Seriola dumerili
TGCTTTTGTTCTTGTGTGGGAGTTTACTTTCGTTATTCTTTGTTAACCTGTGACTCCCCTATATGTAAATATAATAAAATGGGTAAATGATCTACTACAACAGGATGACTGGGTTGTACG
>NW_019183277.1:0-104 GCF_002260705.1 Seriola dumerili
TTGCTGTAAAATGAACCAATAAATTCAGAGTGAGTCATCGTGATGTCATCACCTGCGCTCGTCACTGTTTATCTGACAAACATTAAATCTCCTGTGTTCAGTGA
>NW_019183278.1:0-104 GCF_002260705.1 Seriola dumerili
GAGAAGAGCGTTGTAACAAATCTCATATCACAATCTGTGATTGTCGAAGAAAATATATATATATATTTTTTTTTACTAGGAATTGTGTGTGTAAACCGGCTGCG
>NW_019183279.1:0-109 GCF_002260705.1 Seriola dumerili
CATTTCCTGTCTCTCTCCTGTCCTATCAAATAACTGAATCAAAGGAAATATACTGTAATTACATTATGTTGCTGATGCCTGACCATACTATAACGTTTTTATGAAATTT
>NW_019183280.1:0-342 GCF_002260705.1 Seriola dumerili
TGACTTACTATACTATGACTTTTTATGCCTTACCATACTTTGACTGTAGCAGAACTCGCTGCCACCTTGAGTTCCCCAGCACACACAATGACCAGACAATAGACAAGAACAGTTCTTTTTATTGTGAGGACTGTACACACACATCACATGCTTTCATCTTAAACTTGTCTTGGTTTGCTGGCTCTCGTTGGCGCACAAACTTAATTTCACTTATACATTTGGCATTTTCCATGGCTTGCTGTGGCCGCCGTTCACTGAGTGCTTCGTGTGTCAGTCCTGTTCGGTCCAGCACGCTATTGCATTAAAAAAGGGAAGAAACTCATTAACAGGCAGCAGCTGATC
>NW_019183281.1:0-123 GCF_002260705.1 Seriola dumerili
TCATTTGACTTGGGCTCTACTCTTACACCCACAGATGAACTGTCTACAACTGAGGAGAGTAGGACAGATGATGGACTTGTTGGTCAGGTATACTCTGTTACAGCAACATCAGATCAGAGCACC
>NW_019183282.1:0-121 GCF_002260705.1 Seriola dumerili
GCTGGTTAAAGTTGTGCAAAGTCGGCCTTGCTGCCATTTTGTCCCAGTGGCCAACTGCAGAACTGCAACAAAAAAAATCCTTATTGAAACAAAAATAAAATCACTATGAAAGTGAGATGTT
>NW_019183283.1:0-211 GCF_002260705.1 Seriola dumerili
AATAATGAGGCAGACGCAGGAATAACAGTTGAGTAGCCATTCGTATATTTTCTTTCAGTGAATGAAATAATTTGTCTGGCTTGTACAGAATATAAAATAGTAACCCAACTGTCAGAAAATAAAAGTAGTGTGCACACTTAAAAAATGTCCGTTGGGGCCCTTAAACAAAATAAGAATTGTTACAGGTTTGTTGTTGTAGAGTTATGGCAGG
>NW_019183284.1:0-100 GCF_002260705.1 Seriola dumerili
CCCCTGAAACATGCGCCAGCCCCCAGGAGATAAAACAGTCGTGAACAATTCACACATGGTCAGAAAATCAGTTCAGAACAGGCCAGAAGAGAACCAGAAG
>NW_019183285.1:0-148 GCF_002260705.1 Seriola dumerili
GATTGCTAGGTGTAGATCTTCTGTTGAGAGTAACTCATTTTCACGGAAATGAGAGCGATCATGAAATGACACATAACCCGGTTCAGTGTTTAACTCCCTGATCTTGCTCAGGATGTCTGTGTTTTTAAACAGCTCCTGAATCATTTGA
>NW_019183286.1:0-629 GCF_002260705.1 Seriola dumerili
GTAAATCATACACAAACATAGATTACGGCCTAGTTGATTCTAGATTCATTTCTAACATTAACCTTGCAAAATATCACAATATAATGAATCACTACACCAAATCATAGTCCTGTTACTCTTAACCTTAAACTTGCTCTCCTCTTGCAAGTCTGTTGTTGGTGTTTAACTTATTTCTGCTCAAGGAGCAGGTTTTTTTTCTCAGTTCCTTGAGGCCAGTGATAATGACGAGTGAATGAGTGAATGAGAAACACTCAATGTGTGAATCAGACTACAAATAATTTCCTTCAAAACAACAGTAAGAAAGGCAGAGCAAGGTAGATTGAAAGACACTCGAAGGAATTACTAAAAGCAGAATGGGCTCACAAAAACTCTTTACTTTAGTCAGATTATAATGACACCCTTACAGTAAAATATGAGTACAGCTCCGTTCTCGGAGAACAAGAGAGAGCATGTGACTTAAACAGAGACATTTTAAACTAGGTAACAACCATAGAAGTTATTGGCAAGGTAGCTAAAAGGAAAACATGCAAAACAAGCCATTTATAAAATAAAATTATGATCTGATCTTATGCTCACAGACTGGAGGGATATTATAAAATGAATCATGTTATAACTGATATATTTATATA
>NW_019183287.1:0-127 GCF_002260705.1 Seriola dumerili
GAGCTTCAGTTTAAACTGTGTGTGAATTTATATATATATATGTATATATATGTATATATATATTTATATTATCAATATAAGTTTTTATGTGAGGCTTACCGTGACTTATTGTTTCTCTATGGCTGAA
>NW_019183288.1:0-124 GCF_002260705.1 Seriola dumerili
CTCCACCGCAGCAGAGATACACCAGGCTGCTGCTGCCCAACAACAGGCTGTCGCTAACCAGGAGCAGATGCTAGCGACATTAACATCCCAGGTCCAGCAGCTCACCGCCGCGTTATTGCAGACT
>NW_019183289.1:0-161 GCF_002260705.1 Seriola dumerili
TCTGGGATCAATGGATGGCACTATAGAGGCACAGTGGAACTGGATGTGGTTTTCTGCACAACAAATGTTGCAAGTGATGCACATTTTTTCCCTCATCATGATTCAGAAGCAAGTATTCCATTTAAACAGTACCGAACTGGTGGTCCAGAGTTTAAAAACTG
>NW_019183290.1:0-127 GCF_002260705.1 Seriola dumerili
AAAGGTGAAGAAAATAGATCCAGGTGGTGAGGTCTCTCTGAGGGGTCACTATCATCTGGGGTTTTTTTTAATCATAGGAGACCTGAAGGGCTGCAACCAGTGATTATTTTCATTACCAATTGGTCTG
>NW_019183291.1:0-135 GCF_002260705.1 Seriola dumerili
CAGTCATGGATAGGGTTACCACCCGCCCCGTATATAACATGGGATTGTCCCATTTTGAAAATGAAAAGCTTCGTCCTGTATTAAATCAGTACGGGGCGCAATTTGTCCCATATTTTCATACACGTTATGTCCTCA
>NW_019183292.1:0-143 GCF_002260705.1 Seriola dumerili
TGCTGGTTGATGTTGAAAGTGTATGAAGACTGTAAGTTATTGTAAGTTGTGTTGTAAACTGTGCTGTTTTGTTCCTTTAAGATGACAGCAGCATTATTATCTAATCCTGAGGAGGAGACTTGAGTTTAAACACACAGTCTGTA
>NW_019183293.1:0-100 GCF_002260705.1 Seriola dumerili
CACTTTTTTGTACAGTCCTTAAAATGATAAAAAAAAAAAAACTACTGTATGGCCTGAGGTTGTATCATATGGAAGTCGTATTTCAAAGAAAAATCCAACC
>NW_019183294.1:0-113 GCF_002260705.1 Seriola dumerili
ATGACAGCATACAACATGAAGTATGATGAGTGGTAATGCTGATTTTTTAATGAATATAATACATGGTCACTCACTTTTATAGCACAAACATGCAATGTAGCTTTCAGGAAGAC
>NW_019183295.1:0-124 GCF_002260705.1 Seriola dumerili
GGATTTGATTTTTGATTTCCTTATGGGTTGATTATTTTGAGTTATTTGTTTATGTTGCATGATTTAGTTGTTGCATGAGTTGTTTTCTTGATACTTTATTATTATTGTGTTGTGTGTGTTTTTT
>NW_019183296.1:0-152 GCF_002260705.1 Seriola dumerili
GGTGGCGCTATCGAGCCATTTTGCCACACTCATGCGCGAGACCCATAAAACATGTAAAGTTTCACCAGGCCTGATGCGTGTGCAAAGTGTCATGACTTTTTCAGCATGTTTAGAGCCTCAAAAAGGCGATTTTCATTCAGGATAAATAATAA
>NW_019183297.1:0-112 GCF_002260705.1 Seriola dumerili
TTTTTACATAAATCATGACCCCACCTCAACTTCCAGATCGATTGAAACCATTCAGAGATACATCATAGTCAACGATATTTATCGTCACCTAAAGCTGTTTATCTGGAACAAC
>NW_019183298.1:0-123 GCF_002260705.1 Seriola dumerili
TTAAAATAGAAATGCTCCGTCAAAATGTAATAATTTGCAGTAGTTTATAGGTTATATATGCAGGTCCGGATAGGACATTGTGTACGTTTAGATCCAGGCCATGGTCCACCTGTTAGTGACCTC
>NW_019183299.1:0-255 GCF_002260705.1 Seriola dumerili
TTCTCTCTCATACATATCTGACACTTTCTGGGTCAGTACCCTCCGACATGGAGGAATGTAGGAGGGGTTGAGAGCATAGCAAAAGTTTTTAAAACCTCTGTCTTCCACATTTTAAATGGCTGGAAGTCAGTGGCTATCATCTTTGCCAGCTCTTCATCTATCTTCCCCTGTCTCAATGGGGTCAAGACAGGAGCTGTGAAGTAATGACTGAGAGATGTTTGTTTAGATTTTGTGGTAGCAGCAGGAATTGTTTTA
>NW_019183300.1:0-120 GCF_002260705.1 Seriola dumerili
TCCGGCTGCCGTATAATTGATAGCTAATCGATGGATAAATTCACAATGGAGGTAAAGCGTACTGCCGATTTATTGAGGCCTACCACCAGCTAAAGAGATATAAACAGATGAAGCCCACCC
>NW_019183301.1:0-135 GCF_002260705.1 Seriola dumerili
TTTCCCAGCATACACTGGGACAGCGGTTACTGTTGTAGCGTATCTGTTTTATCTACGATATTTGCTTGTGCCAACTACAGCATGATGAGGTACAGCGTGTTGACTTCAAAGCCACCATCTTTCCCTAACATTAAC
>NW_019183302.1:0-389 GCF_002260705.1 Seriola dumerili
AGGTAATATAGCATTAGTGCAGCTATTCAAACAAATGTTTATCCCATTTTTATTTTTCACTTAGTGTAAAAGAAATCAGCTTTCTTCTCTACTGTTTTAGTCTAACAGAGAAACGATACAGTACATATTCCATCAGTTTTCAATCAATTGGAAACGTTAGTAGTACAGCAGTAGTATAGTAGTAGTTATTAGTTTGAATTCTGGGGGAATAAATCACCACTGAGCCTTGTGGCTGTACCAGCCTCTTAGAGGCCATCCCTTTCCGCTAAATGCCTTGGCTCATTATTTAATAGTTATTTAACAATCACAACATCATCAGACAAAATGAACAGAAAAAGCCTCCAGGTTAATGCCAGTAGCTGTTGCTGTGCTCAGCTATACTGGCAAAC
>NW_019183303.1:0-111 GCF_002260705.1 Seriola dumerili
AGGAAGTGATGTCAGCATCCTGACCTCTGACCCTCAGCCAGCTCTGAGGAGACTCTCCAAACGCATCAGTAGAACACCAGTAGAAACCTTCATGAGACTGTTGGACTCCAC
>NW_019183304.1:0-111 GCF_002260705.1 Seriola dumerili
GCTTTTTATTAGTTTCTGACTCTGGGAGGGAAAAACGACTCGGGCTGGTTTACCTCACCTCCTTTTGATACCTAATGTAATAACCTGTAATGAAGAGAAAAGGATTTTAAG
>NW_019183305.1:0-122 GCF_002260705.1 Seriola dumerili
TAGAATTTAGCCTGTTCCTGCGGCTGTTGTCCAGATAGAGGCGTCAGTAACTATTTTTTCAAGTAAGACAAAGAGACTGTGATCCAGAACCAGCGGGTTCAGGATCTACTGCCTAATACTGT
>NW_019183306.1:0-103 GCF_002260705.1 Seriola dumerili
AGCAGACACGTTTAAGGCCGCAAATTCTGTTGAAATAAATGTTATCGTCTCACACATATATAATATCACTATTAGCTCGGACATAGGGTTAGTGTATTTGTTC
>NW_019183307.1:0-16898 GCF_002260705.1 Seriola dumerili
TTAAAGGAAGAGGAAGAAGTTTACTAGAATCATTTACAACAGTTTAAAAATCAACTGATTTAATTCATGAATCTGAAAACGTGAGTGAGTGAAAGAGACAGACATGTAGAGACTGAACTATCTGTTCAACAGTGAGACTCTCTCTGCTACACTCAACACAGAGACACTGAGGAACCAGACCAACAGACTGTAAACCCAGGATACAGAGGTTCAGTGAAGGTGGTGTTGAAGGTGTGGAGGTGGATCAGTGAGTCAGAGGAGACTCTGTAGAAGGACAGAGAGCCAGAGGGACAGTCCACATACACTGCTACTCTGTTAGAGGAGGAGGAGGAGATAGGTGTCACTCTGTTGTTGTGACAGACAGAGTAACCACCATCAGAGCAGATCAGACTCCAGGACTGATTGTTCATTCCAAACACACTGTCTTTACTGTTTCCTTTCCTGCTGATTCCTCTGTAACTCACTGATATATCAACTCCTCCTCTCCACTCGACCTCCCAGTAACAGCGACCAGTCAGACCAGTTGAACACAGCAGCTGAGGCCAGTGGTCAAATCTGTCTGGATGATCAGGATATGACTGATCCTCCTCCACACGTGTCACCTTCCTGTTGTTGTCAGACAGTTTGATCTCTCTGTTCACTGTGTTTGTGTCGATTGTGAGTTCACAGGAATCTGATGGAGAGAACAACACACAGCTGCAGTTATTGATCATGTGATGATGTGTTATTGACAGTTTGATGATGACTCCTGACATCAGTGATGTGACAGTTTGAAGATGGTTGAATGTGCTGCTTTGTTTTCATCAATCACATTAAAAACACACTTACACTTCCTCAGACCTGGTCTCAACCATCGGACTCCACCAGGCTCCACCCTGAAAGGAGGAGGGGGGTCAGACCAGCACGTTCTCTGTCAGCATGCACACATGGACATTACATGGCTCATACACAGACTGTTGGATTACTGTGTTCAGATGGAGGCTTGTATGTATGGATGTACATTGACCACAGAGGAAAAGGAGCTGGAGTCTTTATCTTGTAATGATCCAGAGCAGGAGGAGACATGGAGAAATATTTCATCATGTGTTTTCTCCATTTCATATCAGTTCTGCTGTGAGACACACACTTTCAGTCTCTGACTCTCAAGCTGCACAAACAAATGTCACAGCAAATAAGATGAAGACACAAAGTGGAGCTAACCAGCCAAGATATCCCACAATGCACCAACAAAGGCAGAGAAGAAGAAGACTGTGAACAACTCATGATTGAAATGTTTCATGAGGAAGGAAACACACTCAACACATTAGTGAGAGCTCAGTGAAACACACAGTGAGTTTTGGTGAGAAACACTGAGTGTGAACACAACTTGTGTTTGTTACAAGAAAACTCCACAGGACGCTTTAAGAATGAGGCTGTGCACAAGTTTTAACAGGTGGCACAGCAGCAGTGACTGGATGAAGGGTTTCTAATAGAAATGATGTCATCACAGTGACAGGATGGATCAGGATCTCATGATAAATGACATTCTGTACTTTTCTACTCTTCAGACAGATCAGCTGTGACACAGATTCACTGTTGATCAGTCAAATCATGTGGAATAAAGCAGCCGTCCTCAGGATGAGTCCTGAGCTCCATCAAACCTGTCGGGACATTTTTATTTGACTTCAAGTCAAAGTCCAGAGGAAGCCAGAGAAACTGTAGAGCAGAGAGAAAGAGGCTCAGCTCAACATACATGGACTCAGAGAGGAAGTCTAGTGAAGCTACAGCTGCTGAATAGTTTTCATTAAGGAGCCACTTTGTGGCTTCATCTGATCTGGTGTCAGATTCGTTTCAGTTTGAAAACAGATGTTTCATGATACAAAACATCTGTTGAAGCAAATAAGCTGAAATTCCTGCTTAGGTCACAAAACACAGCTGACAACAGCTGGTTTCATAACTGAGATCTCTTCTCCTAAATATGACACAGTGAGTCATAACGAGACACTGAAGTCATCAAGAGGAAACTCCTCTGTTGTTGTTGAAGTCAAAGATCTTCTGTAGAGATCTGTCACAGAAAATGTTTCAGCTCTTCCTCCTCATCAGACAGTGTGTGTGTCTGTAGCAGGCCTCTACATACCTGAGAGTATCCAGTCTCCAGTCTGGATCCTCCAGTCCAGCAGACAGCAGCTTCACTCCTGAGTCTCCTGGATGATTGTAGCTCAGGTCCAGCTCTCTCAGGTGGGAGGGGTTGGAGCTCAGAGCTGAGGCCAGAGAAGCACAGCCTTCCTCTGTGACCAGACATCCTGACAGACTGAACACACAATATAACACACAGGAACCCTCTGTCAACACTTGGTGCTCTGTTAAACTGCCATCAGATAAAAAGGTTGATGGATCCTGACCTGAGAGTCTCCAGTGTACTGTGTGGACTCTCCAGCCCAGCAGACAGCATCTTGACCCCTGAATCCAGCAGATTGTTGTTACTCAGGTCCAGGTGTCTGAGACTAGAGGACTGGGAGCTGAGGACTGAGGACAGAGCTTCACAGCTTCTCTCTGAGAGGTTACAGCTGCTCAGTCTGAAGAGGAATTCATGGAAAAACTCTCAAATATTCAATATTTAAAGTAAATAACGGGTTGGAGTTATGAATACAAAACAGCTAATCACTAACCTGAGAGTTTCCAGTGTACAATGTGGACTCTTCAGTCCAGCAGACAGCTTCTTGACCCCTGAATCCTGCAGGTTGTTGTTACTCAGGTCAAGGTGTCTCAGACTAGAGGACTGGGAGCTGAGGACTGAGGACAGAGCTTCACAGCTTCTCTCTGAGAGGTTACAGCTGCTCAGTCTGAAGAGATGATCATGAGGAATTAAAGACGAAAGGAAGTTATTTTCTCTCCTGTTGAAAAGACAGAAGTATATTTTATATAATGATGAATAAATCAACTCTCTCTACACTTACAGAGCTTTGTTGGAGGCTTTGACCACTGGCAGCAGTTTCAGAAGAGCCTCCTCTGAAGCAGAGTATTTCTTCAGGTCAAACATGTCCAGATCTTCTTCTGAGGACAGTAAGATGAAGACCAGAGCTGACCATTGAGCAGGAGACAGTTTATCTGTGGAGAGACGTCCTGATCTCAGGGACTGTTGGATCTGCTCCACTAGAGAACGATCATTCAGTTCATTCAGACAGTGGAACAAGTTGATGCTTTTCTCTGCAGAGGGAGTCTCTTCAATCTTCTTCTTGATGTACTGGACTGTTTCCTGATTGGTCTGTGAGCCACTTCCTGTCTGTGACATCAGGCCTCGTAGGAGAGTCTGATTGGTCTGCAGTGAAAGACCCAGGAGGAAGCGGAGGAACAAGTCCAGGTGTCCATTTGGACTCTGTAAGGCCTCGTCCACAGCTCTCTGGTAGAAGCGTGTTGATTCGTCTCTAAACACTTGAAACCTCCAGGAGGTTGATTGTTCCTCTGGCATCAGGTTGACTCCAGAGTTGATGAAGGTCAGATGGACATGAAGAGCAGCCAGAAACTCCTGAACACTCAGATGGACGAAGCAGAACACCTTGTCCTGGTACAGGCCTCTCTCCTCTTTAAAGATCTGTGTGAACACTCCTGAGTACACTGAGGCTGCTCTGATATCGATGCCACACTCTGTCAGGTCTGATTCATAGAAGATCAGGTTTCCTTTCTGCAGCTGCTCAAAAGCCAGTTTTCCCAGAGACTCAATCATCTTCCTGCTCTCTGGACTCCAGTGTGAATCTGTCTCAGATCCTCCATCATACTTGACCTTCTTCAGTTTGGTCTGAACCACCAGGAAGTGGATGTACATCTCAGTCAGGGTCTTGGGCAGCTCTCCTCCCTCTCTGGTTTCCAACACCTCCTCCAGAACTGTAGCAGTGATCCAGCAGAAGACTGGGATGTGGCACATGATGTGGAGGCTTCGTGAGGTCTTGATGTGGGAGATGATCCTGCTGGCCTGCTCCTCATCTCTGAACCTCTTGCTGAAGTACTCCTCCTTATGTGGGTCAGTGAACCCTCTGACCTCTGTCACCATGCCAACACACTCAGGAGGGATCTGATTGGCTGCTGCAGGTCGTGTGGTTATCCAGAGGCGAGCAGAGGGAAGCAGTTTCCCCCTGATGAGGTTTGTCAGCAGCACGTCCACTGAGGTGGACTCTGTAACATCAGTCAGGATCTCAGTGTTGTGGAAGTCCAGAGGAAGTCGACACTCATCCAGACCGTCAAAGATGAACACGACCTGGAACTGATCAAACCTGCAGATTCCTGCTTCTTTGGTTTCAGTAAAGAAGTGATGAACAAGTTCCACCAAGCTGAACTTTCTCTCTTTCAGCACATTCAGCTCTCTGAAGGTGAATGGAAATGTGAACTGTATGTCCTGGTTGTCTTTGTCTTCAGCCCAGTCCAGAGTGAACTTCTGTGTTAAGACTGTTTTCCCAATGCCAGCCACTCCCTTTGTCATCACTGTTCTGATTGGTCCGTCTCTTCCAGGTGAGGCTTTAAAGATGTCTTCTTGTCTGATGGTTGTTTCTGGTCTGACTGGTTTCCTGGATGCTGTTTCAATCTGTCTGACCTCATGTTCATCATTGACCTCTCCAGTCCCTCCCTCTGTGATGTAGAGCTCTGTGTAGATCTGGTTCAGAAGGGTTGGGTTTCCTGCTTTAGCGATCCCCTCAAACACACACTGGAACTTCTTCTTCAGGTTAGATTTGAGTTCACGTCGACAAACTGCAGCAACTTGTTCTGAATAAACATAAAAGAAATTAGATTCATATAGAAAATACAACAGTTTAATTCCCCTAAAGAAAACATATATGAACATGTTTCCCTCCATGTGTTGATGTTAGTAAATGTCTCATTTCTCCATCATGTTGAATCTTTAGAGAAATCCTCTTACTGCTCTGCAGACAGTCAGCCAGCTGCTCCTGCTTCATTCTCCTCAGGAAGTTCACTGTGATCTTCACAAATGCCTCTCTGCTGCTCCTCCTCTGCTCTTCATCCTCACCGTCCAACACCTCCTCATCCTCCCTCTGACTCCCTGAGCATTCTGGGTAATCTGGACTCAGAAGCTTCTGCATCTTCTTCAGCTCGTTCTTCACAAAAGTGACCATGTTCTCCTCCAGCAGCTGGAACAGAAAACTATATGAATGACAGCATCAAACATCAGATCCATGTTGGACAGACTGACAGTCCACTGGTCTGAAAGTGCAGCATGGAGATTATTGTGAACACAACAGATGGAGCAGTAGTTGTTGTACATGTACAGACCATAAATATGGAGTCCAGCTGTGTTTGATGCTGCTGGGCAGACTGAGCACTGGGAACCTCTGAGCTCTCCTGGTCCACTCTGTGGAGGAATCATGAAGAATGAGCTCACATTATGTCTGTCCACACAGAGACAGACACAAGCTAAAGGTCCATGAAGTCATGTTTGGATGTGACAGCCAATCAGACGACTCCCTGTAGTGGTAAAGGTTTACTAGTCCTGCTGATCCCACTGAGAATCAACAGCTCAGTCTGCAGCTGCTTGTAGCTTTCAGCTCAGTGTTTGGCTTCAGTCAGTTTGGTTTAGTCCCAACAGCTCTCACCAACCCTCCATATAGCTCTCCCTCCCTCACTGAACACTGCTGACGTGCCCTGAAGCAAGGCAGTGATTGGTCAGCTGAGTGCAGGTGAGGAAGTGGGCGGGGTTTGAACTTCTCTCTTCACACAAACTGTTTCTGTCACTTTTCATGTGAACAACTGAGGTCAACTCTATGAATGTCTTCCAGGAGAGACTGTGTGAACATGGAGAAGTTATCTCCATGTTTAAACCACATCACGTCTCCCCCCTCTCTATGACGGACAGAGTTTTACCTCCACCTTCCAGTGAGGACGTTCACAACAGACAGAAACTCTTTGATTTCAGACGTGGTCAAACAACACGTCGTACAAACTAGTTCTTTTCTAGAATAACCTGAGTCTTACTGTCAGTTACAGCTTACATCTGATCAGCTGACGGACGTCGTCCTTTAAAGTTAATGTCCCAGCCCTTCGACAGGTTGCTCTTTAAAGACAGACAGCTGGGTTCAGGAGAGTCTGGTCTCTGCTGCTGGATCCTGAAACAGAAACAGAACTGATGAATGTGAATGGTGGATAGAATCTGATGACAAATATCAGGTTTACATTCTGACCTTCTACCACCAGATTAAAATTAAAAGGACACTTCATGGAGCAGCTGAGTCCAGGTCCAGCAGTGTGCTGCTGTTCTGAACTTCTAACATGTGTAATGTGTTTTTGGTTTTCAAAAGAGTAGTTTACAGAGGTCCTTCTCAGGGTTACAAGTGTGAACAAGTCTTTTCTTTTTGGTGGACAGCTTAAATTGTTAAGCATGTAGGCAAGCATACTGAAGCATTTTGCTTCAGCCTGAACCTGTTCAGTCACTACTTAATACATAGACCGCTGACTTTGGTTTTTTTGCTGTCTATATTGTTTATCTGCACTGTGTTATGTGATGACTGAATAAAAACTACTTTACTTAACTTCAATGTTTATTCCTATTACATTGCATTTGATTCCTATGTTTAATACCCTAAAGGCAAAGGATATACCTGGATGCATGAATAAAGTAGGTTGAAGTAATATCAGCTTAATTTATTTTATTATTGTAAGGTCTCTGATTTCAGACGTGGTCGAACAACATGTCGAACAAATTAGTTCTTTTCTAGAATAACCTGAGTCTTACTGTCAGTTACAGCTTACATCTGATCAGCTGACGGACGTCGTCCTTTAAAGTTAATGATAAGACCCTTCGACCGGTCGCTCTTTAAAGACAGACAGCTGGGTTCAGGAGAGTCTGGTCTCTGCTGCTGGATCCTGAAACAGAAACAGAACTGATGAATGTGCATGTTGGATAAAACTTGTGCTGCTGTTTTCTGCTTCAACACAACACACAGAGCTTTGAGTGTGAATAATGATGGAGCAGTGATCTGAGTGCTGAGCTCTGACATGGAGAAGAGTCATGGACAGTTAGAGATCCTCATCTCACCTCTGAGCTCTGGTCTTTCTCTCATGTTCCCCACACAGAGTGGTTTTAGAGGGAGGGGCTCCCTCCTCTCTGTCCTCACACTGATCCATGCTGCTGAGTTCACATCCACATCAGCTCACACACACTTTCTACCTTCATCTGCAGAGGAAACACACATCATTCATCTGCACATCAACTGAAATGTACATCATTCCTCCTGTAAAAATATCAGCTGCTCCTCCACTGACTGGCTCTTCTTCTCTGTTTCATATCAGTGTCAGTTGAATGCAGTCAGACAGCAGCGTGAGGAAGAGGAAGCTGCCATCAGCTGCTGTACTTCTACTATCAGTCCACTAGATGGCGTCATGAAGCTGCAGTGAAGTGAAGAGCAGTCCAGCAAACACACCATCATGGACGAGTCTTTCCATCCACTGACTCACAGAAGGACTGAGATCCACTGAGTTTATCTGACACAGTCTCTGTGTCACAGCGTCCCTGTAGAAAATGACTTACTGAAACAAGCTACAGCTGATTATTTCACACACAGCAACTGGGACTGAATTTATTTCACCTCACAGCTCCAATATCACAACATTCACTCATTTCACTGACACTGAGAATTAAATCATATAAAAAGACTCTAGAGCTGCGACTGACACTTATTTTCTCCATCAATCGATTCGTCATTTGGTCGAGAAAATGTCAGAAAATAAAGACAAATGATCCATTAAAGTTTCTCACAGTCTGAGGTGACGTCTTCAAATGTCTTGTTTTGTCAGAGCAACAATCAAAGACCCAAAAATATTCAGTTATAATCAAATGAAACAGAGAAAAGAAGGAAATCTTCATTTGTTTGAGAATGAAAACAGAAAATTTCTTGATTTTTCTGCATAAAAATGTTGGTTGAACAAACGTTGCAACTGTAAAAGATCCTTAATAACAATATTCATCATTTTTATAATATACCCAAAAATATTCAGTTTACAACCAAATGAAACAGAGAAAAGAAGGAAATCTTCAAGAAAATTATTTGATTTTTCTGATTGACAAATGTTGCAGCTGTAAAAGATCCTTAATAACAATATTCATCATTAGAGTCCTTCACAGTTTCCTGTGAAGGACTCTAATTACAGACATGAATTATCAGGGAAACAGAGACAGTGTCCAGCTGCTCCTCTTCTAATTCATTCATTCAAATGAATCTGAGCTGATGGAACCGACAGAGTCACAGGACAAACATGCTGTGGTTTCATCTTTAATCATGTGTTTGATGCTGATCATGTGTTTTTAATCTACAACCTGCAGCTGGAAAGTCACCAGCAGCTACACCTGTCAGGTACATGAGCTGCAGTACAAGTACTAAGTAGCAGAACAAGGAAATACTCAAGTAAAGTACAAGTACCTCAAACTGTACTTGAGTAGATGTACTCAGTTACTTTGAAGCATCTGATCCTGAACATTGATCCATCAATGTGAAATAAATAAAAAAGTCTCAGTAAAGCTCTGACAACAACATGACATGTTTAGTATTGATCAGTGATAGGGAGTAATAGTCAGTATTGATCAGTCTAATAGGTATAAAGAAACCACACTACTTCCTGTTGGAGAACCAGGAGCCTGTGACTCATGTGATGCGGTGTTAACTGTCTTTCTGAACATCATATAGAGCCTTAAAAACCCTGTCAGCCCCTCAGCCCGCCACACTGAGTCCACATCAGTCCTGTAGTGTAAATCTAATGACAGACCACTCACCCACAGAGAAAGTCACAGCTGTTCTCCAGCGGCTGTCCGGACGAGCTCAGACCGCGATTAGTGGCTCAGACAGCGGGAGAGCAGCGGCTCATCTCCGCCTCCTCCACAGGCTGATTCAGGCGGGAAAAGCTGCCTCCAGTCATCAGTAAGTGGAGCTACACAGAAATAACGACTCTGTGTTCAACTACTGACCATCGACTAACTTCTACTCTTATTCCCCCGCTTCTACCGCGAAGATCAACACAACATGGCGGACACGTTTAATGTCGGTCCAGACTTTACAGTTACAGCTCTGACTCAGTTACAGTAACATTATAATAACACAACAACAACACCACGATGAGTTGAAGGTTAGATAACTCAGGTAACGACAGGTGTTAACGAGTAAAACATTAAAAACTGCTCACATCACCTTCAGAGGAGAAAATAATCTGCGTCACAACGTTGGTTCAAAGTGAAACTAAACTTCAACCAGGAAACCTGGTTTGGGAGAGTAAAGCTGTAAAATGTGGTGGGTTCACTCCCTGTTCACTCCTGTACTTTGAGCTTTCCACTTGTTATTGGATCACCTGAGACAGATGTTGACAGATGTCTGAACGGGTAAAACTAGTGTTTGAAGGTTTTTCAAGAACCGCTCGGCAGCACTTCCATGGGTTGAGTGGTTGATGAAAAAATCAAAACACAGACAGACATTCTTCCATTCATTAGTAAGGTTACAGGTACAAGAACCAAGTTTTCAAATTATAGAAAAAAATTTAACAATATTTGTTTATTACACAAAACAAATTAGACAGGGATTCTTACACTTACACTTAATTAATTAGTTATAAGCAGCATATTAATCATCACGCTGTAATTAGTATTGGAGACAATGAGGTCATGGCCTTTGAGGAATTTAGTAACTGGGAGGAGTTTACAGTGAAAAAAATGATGGTTGTTTTGTCGGTATATTATATTTTTTAGATGATATATTTAAATTGAACTTGTTAACATGACCTAACAAATATTTGATTCAGTATTTCTCCACCAGAGTTTTCTTTCTGGTAGTGTTCCTTCAGAGGACAAAATAATCTGCGTCACAATGTTGGTTCAAAGTGCAAATAAGCTTCAACCAGGAAACGGGGGGCGGGAGGAAAGAGTCAGATACAGATCAGAAACTTAATGATAGAAAAATTACTGTGAACTTTGACCTTTGACCAAAATCTAATCAGTTCATCCGTTCCATCATTCCAAATGAATGTTTGTGCCAAATTTGAAAAACTAAAATTCCTCCAGGTGTCAGAGATAGCATGTTCACGAGAATGGGACGGATGGACTATCTTAAAACATAAAGCCTCCTGCCCTGGCTGTCGACGGCACCGCAGCATAAGAAGCTCAGTTGTGGGTGCAGATCTTGTGGACACTGAATGGCGGTGGTTATATGTTGTCAAGATATTGTCATGGAAACAAAACCCTTGTGCAGAGGTTTACTGACGAAGCGCTGGGATGAGACGCTCCTCAGCCCCTGCCAGAAAATAGCTCTATGGACATGCGCCCTTATTCCACTGCTTCTACCACAAATATTCACGCAACATGGCGGACACGTTTAATGTCGGTCCAGACTTTACAGTTACAGCTCTGACTCAGTTACAGCAACATTATAATAACACAACAACAACACCACGATGAGTTGAAGGTTAGATAACTCAGGTAACGACAGGTGTTAACGAGTAAAACATTAAAAACTGCTCACATTACCTTCAGAGGAGAAAATAATCTGCGTCACAACGTTGGTTCAAAGTCAAACTAAACTTCAACCAGGAAACTTGGTTTGGGAGAGTAAAGCTGTAAAATGTGGTGGGTTCACTCCCTGTTCACTCCTGTACTTTGAGCTTTCCACTTGTTATTGGATCACCTGAGACAGAGGTTATGACCGTGTCTGAACGGGGAAAACTAGTGTTTGAAGGTTTCTCAAGAACCGTTCGTCAGCACTTCCATGGGTTGAGCGGTTGATGAAATGCTTTTATGTTGCTTCATGTTGTTTATGCCAAATTCTGGCCCTACCATATGAATGTCGCAGCAGAAATCGAGACTCATCAGACCAGGCAACGTTTTTCTTCAATTTTGTTGAGCCTGTTTGAATTGTCAGTTTCCTGTTGTTAGCTGACAGGTGTGGCACCCGGTGTGGTCTTCTGCTGCTGTAGCCCATCTGATTCAAGGTTTGACATGTTGTACAATCTGGCCATTCTCCTCTGACCTCTGGCATCAACAAGGCATTTTCGCCCAGAAAACTACCGCTCACTGGACATTTTCTCTTTTTCGGACCATTCTCTGTAAACCCTAGAGATGGTTGTGCGTGAAAATCCCAGTAGATCAGCAGTTTCTGAAATACTCAGACCAGCCCGTCTGGCATCAACAACCATGCCACTTAAATCACCTCTCTTTCCTATTGTGATGCTCGGTTTGAACTTCAGCAGATCGTCTTGACCATGTCTACATGCCTTAATGCCTAAATGCATTGAGTTGCCGCCATGTGATTGGCTTATTAGATATTTGCGTTAATGAGCAGTTGAAGAGATGTACCTAATAAAGTGGCCGGTGAGTGTATATCCCCCACATGTTGAGAAATACTGTGCTTATGTTTACTACTTAAAGGTCCAATACTTAAATGTGCTTCTTCATTCCACCGCTTGTGGAATGTCAAAAAATGACATAAGTATAGATAAATGAATATATGCTGAAATAAATAATTAAATATATAAATAACATTTTGGTAATAAAAATGCTACTTATGTATTTTTGCATTTAGTTATTTATACATTTCTAAATTTATTTATGTATTTATTTATACATTTCTACATGTATTTATTTTCGTTTATTTATTTGCTCATTTATTTAGTCATGTATTCATTCATGTATATATTTATTTATTTCTCTGTCTGTATGTTAATTAGGTAGGCGGTCATTCCTCAATCTAAACCCAGATTGGTTCAATGGAGCGATCTGCTACTACTTCCTCGACCGATACAGGAGAGCATTTCCTTTCCAGGAGTCTATTCCAGAAAGCAGGTTTAGTGAAAACTCTGAGTTTCTGAACCTTGGGATTACGGCAACTCTGGGTTTTCTGTTTCAGAAACTCAGATCACTTTCACTGAATCAGTGACCATGTCTGATCTATTTCCTTTATATCTATAAACTTCTGTCTGATCTGTTTCAGTTATATCTTTATCTTCTAAAACTATTTCTCTTTCACTGCAATTGAGGCTTTGCGCTTTATTTAACCGTTGCCATGGTGAATGACGTGTTAACACTAATGCTAATAGTCACTTGCTAGCTTAAGATATGTATTGACACTATGGTGACCAGACGTCCCTGTTTCTGGGGACAGTTAACTGTGAATTAAAAACAGACTGTAAAGACGGGAAGCTGGTAGAGCAGACGGGCAGACGTCTCCAACCAGGAGTTAAATATGGCTGGAGTGAGTTATTCAGACCATCGGGGGGAAAGTGAGGAATATCCCGTTACTGTGGCTTATTTATTTGTGCTGCTGCTCTCACACTGGGGTTCGCTTCAGTAAAAGCTTCTCCCTCATTGATCCTGACGACCTGTTGCCTCCATGACAGGTCATGACGTAGGGTCATCACGGCGTGTCTGCTGCTGCCACTGATACATCCCATGCTGTCCACGTGGATTCATCAAGCAGCACATCTTCCCACACGTCGGCGCCTGATCTGCAGCGATTCAGGGAGCGGTTGCACAGACTCGATGCAAAGGTCAAGTTCAGTCAGATTCACTAACATTGATGCAGAACTGTGAGTATTGCTTTATTAATATACAGTCTATGGTGCTAACAACAAGGTGAGCAACAGATGATGAGTTTCTTGGACTGAAACAAAATATAATAAATAAATGGACTCTTTAAAATGAAGGACTTATTGTGGTATTTACATTAACAGTTTCTTGAGTGTGCACATTAAAACATCTGTGCTGGTTATTTTGACTGATGTGCTGATATGCTACGTTCATGCTGTTCATGGCAAAGGTTGATCATATCTGCTAAAGAGATTTCTTATAACCAAATAATTTAAGAAGAAAGTAGTTGATGAGGTCAGAGTCAGATTGTGAGAGAGATTTTGAGGAGCAGATGGTTTACAGCATGAAATTCAAGATTGGTGGAGTGATCTCCACACAGCAGTAGATACAACTGAGAGACTTCACCAGGAGGAAACATTGAAGTGAAACAACCAAGTCTGACTGATCTCCAAGGTAAATTTCAGATGATGCGCTCAAAGGTGAAGAGAAGAAGAAAAAAACCTACGAGCAATGGAAGCTCCACATACACAAAGCAAGAGCTCAACTGAAGACATAAATGCAACAGAGTCAGATCTGGCCTCTCATCAAAGAACTTCAGAAAGGTAAGGAAGAAATAATGAACATGTGAAATTCCAAACCTCGTCTCACCTTCCACTGACATGAGAAGACGAGTCGACACGTGTGAATCAGTGACCACAGAAATCATCAGCCTCAGTAAGTGAGCTACACAGAAATAACGGACTCTGTGTTCAAATACTTGACGATATCGACTAACTTCTACTCTTATTCCCCTCGCTTCTACCGCGAAGATCAACACAACATGGCGGACACGTTTAATGTCCGGTCCAGGCTTTACAGTTACAGCTCTGACTCCAGTTACGAGTAACATTATAATAACACACACAACACACGAATGAGTTGAAGGTTAAGATAACTCAGGTAACGACGGTGTTAACGAGTAAAACATTAAAAACTGCTCCAATATCACCTTCAGGGAGAAAATAATCTGCGTCACAACGTTGGTTCAAGTGAAACTAAACTTTCAACGCAGGAAACTTGGTTGGGAGAGTAAAGCTGTAAAATGTGGTGGGTTCACTCCCTGTTCACTCCTGTACTTTGAGCTTTCCACTTGTTATTGGATCACCTGAGACAGAGGTTATGACCGTGTTCTGAACGGGGAAAACTAGTGTTTGAAGGTTTTCTCAAGAACCGCTTCGGCAGCACTTCCATGGGTTGAGTGGTTGATGAAGAAAGAATCAAAACACAGACAGACATTCTTCCATTCATTAGTAGGTTTACAGGTACAAGAACCAAGTTTTCAATTTATAGAAAAAAATAACCAATATTTTATTATTACACATAAAAATTAGACAGGGATTCTTACACTTACACTAATTAATTTAGTTATAAGCAGCATTTTAATCATCATGCTGTAATAGTATTGGAGAAATGAGGTCATGGCCTTTGGGAATTTAGTAACTGGGAGGAGTTTAAGTGAAAAAAACTATTGTATGTTGTTGGATATTATATTTTTTTAGATGATATATTTAAATTGACTTTGTTAACATGACTAATCAACAAATATTTGATTCAGCTATTTCTCCACCAGAGTTTTCTTTCTGGTGTGTTTCCTTCAGAGGACAAAATAATGCTGCGCTCACAATGTTGTTCAAAGTGCATAATAAGCTTCAACCAGGAAACGGGGGGCGGAGGAAAGAGTCAGAATACAGATTCAGAACTTAATGATAGAAAAATTACTGTGGAACTTTGACCTTTGACGTCAAAAATCTAATCAGTTCATCGTTCCAATCATTCGCAAATTAAATGTTTGTGCAAATTTGAAAACAAAAATTCCTCGCAGGTGTCAGAGATAGCATGTTCACGGAGAAATGGGTACGGATGGACTATCTTAAAACATAAAGCCTCCTGCCCTGGCTGTCGACGGCGACCGCAGGCATAGAAGCTCAGTTGTGTTGGGTGCAGGATCTTGTGGACATCTGGACTGGGCGGTGGTTTATATGTTGTCAGATATTGTCATGGATAACAAACCCTTGTGCAGAGGTTTACTGACGAAGCCGCTGGGGCATGAGAAACGCTCCTCAGCCCTGCCAGAAAAATAGCTCTAATGGACATGCGGCCCTTACATTCACTGCGCTTCTACCAAAATATTCACTGCAACATGGCGGACAACGTTTAAATGTCGGTCCCAGACTTTACAGTTACAGCTCTGACTCAGTTACTGCAACATTATTTATAACCAACAACAACACTGTGCCTACCTCACATGGCCTGAGTTGAAGGTTAGATAACTCAGGTAACGAACAGGTGGTTAACGAGTAATAACATGTAAAAACTGCTCACATCGCACCTTCAAGAGGAGAAAATAATCTGCCTCACAACGTTGGTTTCAAAGTGAAACTAAACTTCAACCGGAAACTGTGGTGTTTGGGAGAGTACAAAGCTGTAAAATGTTGGTGGGTTTCACTCCTGTTCACTCCTGTAACTTTGAGCTTTCACTTGTTTATTGGTGATGCACCTGAGACAGAGTTATGACCGTGGTCTGAACGGGGAAAAACTAGTGTTTGAAGGTTTCTCAAGAATACGCTGCGTTCAGCAACTCCATGAGTTTGAGGCGAGTTGATGAAATGCCTTTTTATGTTTGCTGTCATGTTGTTTATGCAAAATTCTGGCCCCTACCCATTATGAATGTCGCAGCAGAAATCGAGACTCATCAGTAACCAGCAACGTTTTTTTTCTCAATTTTGTTTGAGCCTGTTTGATTGTCAGTTTCCTGTTGTTAGCTGACTAGTGTGGCAACCCGTGTGAGTCTTGCTGCTGCTGTAACCCATCTGATTCAAGTTTATGACATGTTGGTACAATCTTGGCCATTCTCACTCCTGACCTCTGGCATCAACAAGGCATTTTCGGCCCAGAAAACTACCGCTCACATGGAACATTTTCTCTTTTTCGGACCCATTCTCTGGTTAAACCTAGAGATGAGTTGTTGCGTGAAAATCCCAGTAGATCAGCAGTTTCTGAAATACTCCACACCAGCCGTTCTGGCATCAAACACGCATTTGCCAACTTAAAATCACCTTCTCCTTTCCTATTGTGATGCTCGTTTTGGAACTTAGTCAGAGTCGTCTTGACGCGTGTCCTAATCATGCCTTAATGCCTAAATGCATTGAGTTGCTGCCATGTGAATGTGGCTTATTAGATATTTGCGTTAATGGAAGCATTGAAGAGATGTACCTAATAATAGTGGCCGGTGAGTGTATATCCCCACATGTTGAGAAAATACTGTGCTTATGTTTACTACTTAAAGGTCCAATACTTAAATGTGCTTCTTCATTCCACCGCTTGTGGAATGTCAAAAAATGACATAAGTATTAGATAAATGAATATATGCTGAAATAAAATAATTAAATATATAAATAACATTTTGGTAATAAAAATGCTACTTATGTATTTTTGCATTTAGTTATTTATACATTTCTAATGTATTTATTTATTGTATTTATTTATACATTTCTAACAATGTATTTATTTTAGTTTATTTTATTTTCTCATTTATTTAGTCGCCAGTGGTCGCAGCTGCTCCTCTTCTAATTCATTCCATTCAAATGAACTGAGCTGATGGAACCGACAGAGTCACCAGGACAAAATGTCTGTGGTTTCATCTTAATCATTGTGTTTTGATGCTGATCAGATTGTGTTTTTAATCTACAACCTGCAGCTGGAAAGTCACCCAGGCAGCTACACGCTGTCAGGTAATGAGCTTCTACCACGAAGATCAAACACAACATGGCGGACACGTTTAATGTCGGTCCAGACTTTACAGTTACAGCTCTGACTCAGTTAGCAGTAACATTATAATAACACAACAACAAACACCCACGATGAGTTGAAGTTAGATAACTCAGGTAACGACAGGTGTTAACGAGTAAAACATTAAAAACTGCTTCACATTACTTCAGGGAGAAAATAATCTGCGTCACACACGTTGGTTAATAAGTCAAACATAACTTCAATGAGGAACGGGGGCGGGAGAGTAAAGCTGTAAAATGTGGTGGTTCCACTCCCTGTTCACTCTCCGTACTTTGAGCTTTCCACTTGTTATTGGATCACCTGAGACAGAGGTTATGACCGTGTCTGAACGGGGAAAACTAGTGTTTGAAGGTTTCTCAAGAACCGCTCGCAGCACTTCCATGAGTTGAGCGGTTGTTCAAAACGAAAGGAAAATCAAAACAGACAGACATTCTTCCATTATTAGTAAAGGTTATGGTACAAGAACCAAGTTTTCAAATTATAAAAGAAAACTGAACAGTATTTTATTTATTACACATAGAAATTAGAC
>NW_019183307.1:16923-84969 GCF_002260705.1 Seriola dumerili
GTTGCCATCAGCGAGCGATGAATATAGAAGGTGGTTTTAATAGGAGATGTCAGTAGGGAAGGCACCCCTTCATAAACTGCTCCACCATGACTATGCAAGTCCGTCTATGGATCTGCTGCCTCCCTGATAATTACACGCGAGTCGACCACCGCTCATTGACTCATCTACGAGCACAAGCGCGCGGATGGCTGCAGCTGAACTAGCAGTTGGAGAAGCCAATTATGAGTGCTGGCAAGAGAAGAAAAGACATGAAGTTTTCAAAATGAGAGTTACGTAGTAACACCTTCCTGGCAGCAAAATGTCTCTGTCTCACATGCGCTGTGGCTAAAATTGCTGCTAAAATTTCTATTTTACACGCTCTGTGTGACATATTCACCATCAAACAGACCACTGACAACAAAGTAAGGTGTCAAATTTTATGTCAATGTTGCTGTTATACTGTGTCAATATGAATCACCACGGTCACTGCAACGCTTACCAAGATACATTAAGTGATAGTGTTCTGGTGATCATCTGAAAGCTAGTTCTCTATTAATTTAATTTAGCTCTTAGAAATTGGTTATTTTGGGGGCGTGTCTCTTTGATTTTGCCTGCGTGGTGGCATGGAGTTTGGCGAGCTGATTGGGGGGGTTGTTCATAGTCACTGGAGAAGAGCTTGTTCATACGAGCATCGCTTTGATCGTTGTGTTTAATACTGTTATTTTATATTTATCTTCTTTGTTGGAAGTGAAATTTTCACGTTTTTGTGTTTATTTCAGTTTTAATTAGTTCTGTTCAACTAATTACAGCTTGTTTCTTCATTACTGACAGAACTGATGCCGATATACAAGTTTATTTAATCTCTCCTCTATTTAGACAGGGATTCCTCCACTTACACCTAATTAATCAGTTATCACGTAAGCAGCATTTTAATCATCAAGCTGTAAATAGCATTGAAGAGAATTAGGTCATGGCCTTTGGGGATTTTAGTAACTAGGAGGAGTCCATAGTGAAAAAACTATTCAATATTTTGTTGGAATATTCTAATATTTTTAGACATTATATTTAAACTTTACTTTTCAACATGAATCAACAAATATTTGATTCAGTATTTCTCCACCAGAATTTTATTCCTGGTAGTGTGGAAAATGCTTTGACACAGTATCTAGACCTTCATAGTGGAAAATACAATTTATATAAAATATAACTGAACAGCTAACTATATTAATAAAAGCAGTAAAATGTAACATTATAATAGTTCCTGGTTGTGGGTTGAGATGGAGGGTTAGTTAGGGGACTGATTATCCTGGTTCTGGCCTTGATTTTAATGTTGTAGCTGCTTGAGCTACTGTACGTAACCACACTGTGTGTAAACTATTAATCTGCAAAGTAAGTAGTAACTACAGATGTCAAATGAATGTAGTTGAGTAATACATACAATATATTCCTTGATATGTGGTGTAGTACAAGTTGAAAAATACTGTACTTATGTTTACTATTTAAAGGTCCAATATTTGTGAAATGTGCTTCTTCATTCCGCCACATGTTAAATAAAGGATGAAAAATTATGACATATAAATAAATATATAAATAAATGCTTAACATTTTCTGTATTTTTACATGTATTTATTTGTTCATGCATTTCATGATTTATTTATGTATGCATTTACTTATTTCCTCATTTATTTGTTCATTTATTTATGTATTCATTTATTTATTGCTATATTTATTTATTTATTTCTCAGTCTGTATGCTAATTAGGTAGGCGGTCCTTCCTCAATCTAAAGCTGGACTGGTTCGATTGGATGGATCTGCTACTACTGTCTTCACTGGTACAAGGTAGCTTTGCCTTTCCAGTGTCTCCATCTTAGTGACTTTGACATCAGAAACTTTGACATCACTAAAAAGTCTGAAAAATCGCTCAATCTAGTGTCAGAGTCACTAAGATGGCAACACTGGAAAGGCAAAGCTTCTGTGTACCAGTGAAGGCAGTAGTAGCAGATCCATCCAACTGATCACACCTCTTTAACCGAACCGGCTTTAGAATGAGGAAGGACCTCAATTAACTTACAGACTTAGAAATAAATAAATGTAGAAATACAGAAATAAATAAATCTTGAAATGCATGAATAAATATAGAAATATGGTAAAAAATAAATGTAGACATTCATAAATAAAAAAATGAAAAACTACAGAAATTGTATTTGTTATTACCAATATTTTGCTTTTATTTTTGCATGTATTTATTTATACTTTTATCATTTTTTGTCCTTCATAGAGGTTAACTGTCTATGAATTAAACCATAGACTGTATATAAAAGGATTAAACGCATATATCTTAAAACAATCTTTGCAAAACAAATCTGGGAATGATTGTTTTTTAAACACATCTTCACTTACCTACGACACTGGACTGAAAACAAGAATATACGGACTCTATAAAGCAACACTAGGTGGCGATAATGATCCTTTTGGTTGTAAGTCGCTATTAAAACGAAGAAGAAGAAGAAGAAGAAGCGGACGACGCTGACGAAGAGAACACATCCGTTTACAGTGGAGATAGATAATGTGACTCCCAGGAGGTTATAAGGATGTCGGGGACCCACTGACGGCCGTCACTGCTGCTCACAGCTACAGTAAGGAAAACTTACCGTTCCTTTGTAGTAATTTAACTACTGCGATGTAGAAGCTACAACTGTTAGCTGCTAGCTTCATTTAATAACGCAGGATTTACCTCCAGGCCAGCTGTGTCTGGCCACTTTATGAAAACACATGTGGCTACTGAAAGTATAACTAGCTAATGGAAGCTAGAGGCTAATGATAGCACAGGTAGCTAATTAAAGCCTAAGTATCTAATGAGAGCACAGGTAGCTACTGAAAGCATATATTGCTAATGAAGACTAGCATAGGTCACTGAATAAAGTAAGGAAACGCAGCAGCATGTGAAACAGTTTTAGAAAACGTAATTTGGTGGTTTGGTGACTAATGGAAACTTGACAGTTACAAACTGCATGTTTGTTGTAGGTTCACTGGAACATTTCTATATGATTAGCTCAGCACTGTTAAAGCCATTATGTTATTAAAGTGTTAACTAAAAGTTGAATGTTAATGTTTGTCTGAATTGACTGTGACTTGCATCTGTAACACCCATAAAAGGATCTCTTCACTTGCTTTGTATGTAAATGTAAATTCAAAGCTATTGCATCTTACTGAATTCATATTTTTAGGGTTAATACATACACTAACTTGAATATTTTCATTAACAGTAGTTGTCAGTTGACCCCAAAGGAGGAGGGGATGCCACCTTTAGCTGGAGCCGAGTTGATCCAGACACCAGTGCAGCTCTATCGATATCTCCTCAGATGCTGCAGGCAGTTACCGTCCACAGCAATGCAGCAACACTATCGACACGCCATACGACAGGTGAGATCTGCATATGCAGTGATTTACTAATAGGTGAAATGTTTCTCAACTGATCTTGGACATTATATTATGTAAAAACTTTGCGTTAAAAAAAGGTTTCTGAAATGAAAACCAGAGACATTTCCAGTTCAGCGGCCAATAAATCATTAAAATATCCAGTGTTTTTATCTGAAATAGAAAGAGGGACAGTCCTGATTTTATGTATTTTGACCACAGTAACCGTTGTACTGTAATAAACTATGGTTGGACACGGGGGTTAATTTGAGATTTCTGAGGAGGGGTAGCCTTTGTCTTTTTTAAGAGCCCCATCCCACTTGGACAGAAGTGTGGTCATAACTTTAAGTGTTTTACATCATCATAGATGTAATTTGGTACATGGTTATCAGAGTCACTGTTCTGTTGTGAAGGAATGCATTTAGATGGATGCCAGGTTATGTTTTAAAATGTCTGGAAGGATACATGATTGGTGGGGGGGGGTCAGAGGGTCCTCCCCAGAAAAATATATTGTTATTTAAAACTTCCTGCACTTTTACACCAACTAACCTCTTGGATCAAGTTAAGTAACAGCCCCCTGCACTAGTCTAGATTGTTAAACTGAGCTGCTGTGAAACCCAAGAATTCATCAGGAACAGTTTAGCAATTTCTAAACCTTCATACAATATACTCTGTATTTCTACATGTATATTTTCAAGTGATAGTTTCTGAGCCTCCCATTGAGAAGGACAGTTTGTGGACAATGAGCTGATGCAAAGGGATGCTGGATATATCTTCAGCTGTAGAGTAGTTTGATCTCAAACCGTCTAATGTGTTAAAATCAGTCCTGCAGCCCGATGGGTCTGTGGGTAATATTGTCACTTCAAAGCAAAAAAGATTCTTGGTTTGAATCTGACGAGGCGTCTCTGTGCAGTTTGCAGTTTCTGCCCACACCAAGACATGTATTATGGACTTGACAGTATTTCTACCATTGCCACTGACCAGGACAATAGAGCAGTGGCTGCTGGCATCTGCTTAGTTAGTAGTTTAATGTTCAGTATGTAATTACATGTCCTGCTCCACCAGACAGTTGCTCTGCCACAAACACAGCAGTGCTTTAAAGAGACTTCGTAGTATCCTCAAGTATCCACTTTGAAAATTTGCACGTATAAAAACTTGGGTTGAATTTGTGTAGTTCTGCTTTGTAGCCCGTCGTCATTGTACTTTATTAATTAATTGCTGAGATCTGCACATCTGCTGCGCGCACAGAACGACAGCAACAGCAGCAGGTCAAAGTTCAACCAGGAAATTGGTCTTTAAACTGTAATGTGTGTTTACAATCCGTTCTCCTCAGTTCTCTGCTGCTGCATTCCCAACTGACAACTGCGACTGACTTTGAGTGTGATGTTATTATCACTGTTAAGCAAATCTTTGAAAATCCAGAGTTGTAATAAATCAGAATTATGGCTGAAACTAAGGATTATTTTCATTATCAAGTATTCTGGTGGTGCCTCAGAGTCCAAAACTTCAAAATCTTTCAGTTTTCTTATGGAGAATGAATGAAAAGCTGGACCCAGAGAAGGTTTGATAGTTGCTGATAAATTTTCTGAGATAACTTTATAAACCAGGGTTTGTTTTATTTTATTTGGCTCATTCAAACCAAGCTTTTCACAGTAATCCTGGCTTCATCAAACACCCCTCTGATGCTTTACTTTGTGTTTCCAGGGTTACAACAGTCACTCGGATGAAGACGACCCAGAGAGGATACGAATGATCGTCCAAAGAGCAATAACAGATGCTGACTGGATTCTAGACAAAGTAAGGATGAAGGCCTTTTTTAAAATATTATGTTAATACACAGATAAATACACTGCACCTTTTAATTGTCCTTGATTTACAGTATACCAAGAAGAAGTGAGGTGCATAAGAAAGGAGGCGCCTGACATGGCTCACAGCCGTGGACACACTGTCTCCAGCTTCTCTGCTGTTACTGTCTGTTCTCGACACAATGTGGGTGAAGTAACAAGTATAAAGCCACTGCTCAATTCACTCAAATATTAAAGTGTAAATACTGTTTAGACTGAAATGTGATTATCTACTGTATCTAGTGTTTTTAAATAAAGTAATTATCAATAACTATAGCTCAGTTGTGTTGTTGCATTATGGGAAGGCAGTTTTTGAGGTTGCCCCAAAGACAGGAGCTGATACCAACGTTTTCCTAAATCTGATTTAAATGGCGCCATTTTTACGTGATAGAATCGATTCAGGTGCAGAGAGAGAAGAAATCACCTGACAAGTCTGTGTCCAGCCAGTTTCAGAGTCTGAAGCAGTTGAAGGAAATAATGTTGAACCATCAGTTTGGCTTCCACAGTCCTGCTTCTACCAACTTCACTTGATTTAATGTCTTTATTCTCTCACGGCTGGATTCCTGTAATGACGTCTGCACAGGGTTACTCGGGCTTATGGGCATTTAACACTAACTCTGGCTTCCTGTTTGTTTCATATTGATTTTAAAATCTTATTGTTAACCTTTTTAAGGTTTACAAAGCCAGGCCCCTTTTTATATCAGGGATTTACTAACTACATATGAGCCTGGGCACCATCTTGGATCAGCTGATAGTGACCTGTGACTAAAGGCTGTCTGAGCCCACGACTCAGTAACGACCTGCTGAATTCAGATTTCACTCGATCTGTAACTGCTTTTTAGTCCTTTATTCTTTTTATTTATTTATTTTAAATCTTCATCTCTGTGAATTTCAATTTATTTATTTTTCTATAATTGTTTTATTCTTGTTTTTATCTTTTTGTTAAGCACTTTGTAACTTTAAGAAAAGTGCTTCACAAATAAAGCTTATTATCATTACTGTAGACATATCAATAACTGCTGCTCTGACTCATTTAGTTTTAGAGCATGTCAACCACTGAACAGTGTTAACTTCTTTAGATAAAGTCATTTTTATTAAAACAGTACATAATAGCACGATGTTAAAATGTGCAGCATCGTTACAGAAAAACATGATGCTTTTTCTTGTGCAATTTACAGTATTTATTCAAGTATAACAATAATTTGTCTAATTAATGCATGAAAGACAATGATACAGACAGAAGGAGGAGACTGTTCCTCATGTGTTGTGCTCACTGACTGGTTGTACCAAAAGAATAACAGCAAAAGTAACAAATGATCAAATCAGGATATTCATTTTTCAATCATTTAAAACCAAAATGTATTTACAAATTCATGCACATGCAGTATTTCAATTGATACAAAAAGTAATAAAACTAGATATACAGTCATTCTTCAGTATAAATAGTATAAATAATGTTCCTTTGTATAAATAGCTCCGTCTTCTTTACTGTTGGTCTGAGATGTTGAGATATTTGGTGTGAACAAAACTTAATGCTCCAGGTATATTCAAGCTTACATCACTGTAAATCCAGCTGTCAGCAGCTGGATGTTTCTTTACACACTCAAGCAGGAGGAAGGTGGAAAGAGAAGGTGGAGCTTCAGGATTGCTTCAGAAAAAGAGGGTGCAGCAGAGTAATCCTCTGGGCTGGGAATCACCCAGAGAAAACAGGACAGGCACTCTGGAAACGTGACGGCACAGGTCACATGGTCACATCCTCACTTCTGCAGGATGAACTGGTCGATGAACTCGTTCTGCTCAGACTCCACTTTGGACAGCGCTTCGTACTCGATGCGATACCTGAGACGAGAAAACGGGAAACTGAGTGTAAATGGATTAACGCAGTAAAGAAAAATCATCACTCACATGAAACCAATTACAAATAATATGCACAGGAGAAGTTATGATACAATCAGCAACAATTGTTTTTCCATGGACAATAATTGGCCATTTAAAAAGTCACAATAGTCGCCAGGTGATGTCACGACATGAGCTCAATTTTAACTTCTTTAATCCGTATCAGAAAACTATTGATCCCCAGGGAGAAATGAAGTTACAGTTGCTCCCTCAAGAATGGAAATGAAAGGGCAAAGAATAGAGAATATGAAGTAATATTATAAAGATAAAATATAAAAATGTGCTCTTTTACTATCATATGTAAATGATAATAGAAATATGTAAGGACATGGGGTCGATTGCTGTTTCTAAAATAAGCATCTACTTTAACATTAAAACCATAACATGTCGTGACTTATCTCAGTTTTTAATTCATTTAAACTGATTTTATACACTGTTATTTAAACTGGTTATACATTAAGTTATTATTAGTTTATAACATTAGTTACTGTGTTTAGCTAATTATTTAAACTGTTAATCTGTCATTTTTTAATTAAAACGCTCAATTTTTTATCGGATACTTTTAGCTAAACATTTTATCTCTATATTACTAATTAAATCATTTAATTGTCACTTTTAGCTAACTACTTCTACTTCAACTTCTCTTCTCGCTCACTAACTAGTTTCATGCGCTCTCAGTGGCTTCGAGGTGTTAAAACAACCAGCAGCAGACTGGTTAATGTGACGGTAGAAACCATCACGTCGAGTTATAATCCTGTGTAGATGTTTATTCTTTGGTTTTTTTTGAATGACTGCTCATTTAAAGGAGCCAACTACACTTCTGACAAACAACCTGAAAACAGATTGACCTGTTCTGGTTGGTTGTTGTGGAGTTTACCTCTCAAGTTGCATCTTCTTCTCTGCGATGAGCGCCTGAAGCTGCTGCTGCTGCGCCTCCCTCTGTTTCGCCACTGACTTCAGCAGGTTTCTGGCTCCTATCGCCTAAAGGAGAAGAACGGGGGGTTGAGCAAATGGAGTCTTACACTGTACAGTATACCTGAAAATAACTAAGGTTAGGTGAGTAAGAGTTCAACCACACCAGGTGCTTCAAAGCTCAGGCATGTAAGGACGTCAACTTCAGCAACACCCAATGAAAAGCAGCTTTAAATGTTGACGCTTACCTTCATCTTTTCTGTCTCCGCTTCTTTTGCCAGTTCATCAACCAGCTCAATAAGACCTCCGACTATCTTCTGGAACTGGCCAATTTCTGTAAGAGACAACACTAATTCATACACCTGTACCACCTGTTGATATTGGAGGGGGGAAACAGTCATGACCAAATGGACCTGACAAGATCTTCAGTGCTTACTGTCCACAAATTCTTTACACTCCTCCTTAAGCTCTGAGGTCTTCTGGCTGACATCAGGCTCCAGGACCCTGAGCTTGTTGAGTTCATCAAAATAAAAGCCTGCCTCTGCTAGCGGGTCTTTAGCCATGGCCACAGGCCCCTGTCACAGAGGAGACAAAACATGAAGGATGAAGAAACGAACAACAGAGACAAGTAGAGATTTTAAATTTAAATTCAATTCAGGCCTTGCAGTGGAAGATAAATGTTGCAGACAGTGAGAAATGTAAGTTGGACAACCCATATGTGAATATAGTATATGTACATATATTTAATTTACATTTTTATTTTATATGTACCTATACGTGAAAAATTGTATAGGAAACGATTATAAATTGGAACTATTTCATATACATTGACATATATATCTAGCTCATACAAATATGTATGTTACATATTATGGCAGTAGAGTCCAAAGACCACCCAGAATATGAAGATAGATATGTTTAAAATTAATGAGAAATTAACAAGAAATATATATAAGCATATAGAATTTTAAAAACCTTCAATATATTAATTATATATGTATTATTAACATATAAGCTCACACCATGTTATACCATATTAAAAAAGGAGATATTTTTAATGTATGTAAAATTTACTATGGATATTTTATAATGCGATAAAAATATATCCACTTATTTGTGACACACATGGAAACATTACTGTGGATATTGGGACATTTATGTCACACATTACAACAACAGGGTATCAACAGGGTTTATGGCTTGATAACGGATCTTATGCTGACGAGTTTCTCGTTATCCAGCTACAGTGATGGTGTGACACACACCATCATCTCAGTATCGTTACCATTGGACACGGTTATTGGTGTATAATAAACAATGAGCAGTGTCCTTCGGCGAGAGAGCAGCATATGGCGGCAGCAGCAGCAGCCGGCACCTCGTTTTGAATGATGAAACTTTATTTATTCACTGCACCTTTTTGTGTAAAACGCTGAAACCTACAGCTGCAACTCCGAATGTAAATGATGTCGCTGCTATTAGCATTAGCGTTAGCCTTTGATCGTGTGTAAATGAGTTAACAGGATTTAACGGTAACTTCATAAAATTAATTATACGGTTAATCTACAACAGTGGACACAGTATTAAATAATTGGGCTCATAGTTAAATATTTTCCCCTAATATGGCCTCACCTCACCGTGTTTGTGATAGCTTTAGCTTTCTTGCCTAAAATAGTTAAAATAACTCAGCTAGTTAGCTACATTTCGTTAGCCTGCTCTGAAGCTAGCTGTACGTTTTAAAAACACACCACCTCCCTGGTTAAAGCTAATTACGCTCCTGAGACAGTAACATTAAACCGTATGTAGCTGCAGTCAGGACAGAAAACTGTATTTTACCTGTTTAAACTGCTCCAACCGTCAACGCTGCTGTTCCTGTGATGAGTGTATATGTGGCAAAGCAACTACACTAGACGGAGCCGCTTGCTCCTCCCCAAGGAAACCAGACGCCGTGCGTGCGTGTGCATGCGTGCGTGCGTGCGTGTACTCTTATCTTTATGACTTACAGACCTTAAAGAGTGTTTACATAACTTTTTGGTCGGTCCTCACAACAAAGGCAGTCTGAAGGTTGGTTTTAGGCTTCAGGTCAGAATCGGGTTTAGGTCCAGATTTAGGTTCAGGTTTAGGGGTTAAGGGTTCAGGTTAGGCATTAAGCAAACGTGACATTAAATGTGTTGTACTTTCATTCGCCCAATCCTCAACAGATTGCTATTACTTAAGGTTGATGGGCTTTTACTTTGAAATTAAAGCGGAAAGAGGGGCTTTTACATTGAAATTAAAACGGAAAAAGTTGTATTTTGAGATATTAAATCATAATTATGACACAATAAGACTAAGACTCTTCATATTGCCTAATTTTGATATACTGCGGGTCGATTTTCGTTTCATCATCTGGGGAAAATGGCTTCCATATAAACCAGTTAAGAGATTTGACTGTACTATAGCCTATTATCATTTCCACCATCGTTTGTTGAATGTTATTCTTTTCTGTAAATTCATTCCCTATCTTGTCTTGTACATTGATTTTGTGAATTTAATTTAAAAAACGGGGGGGGGGGGGTTTTCAGGTTTTCCAAGTTTGTTTTTTGTTTTTTACACCAGTTTCCAGATTTAAGAGGCCAGAAGGCGTCACAAGGTAAATTTTACATGCACTTAATCCAGTTCTGGTTTACAAATGATCGAATGACAAGCTGACTATGGCCAGAGATGATTTTTTTCATTCATACGCCAACATCTTTTGACCAACTGTCAAAATTAAAAGTGAATGTGACCGACATGAATATGCCATACCTCCAGTTTATGGTGGGCACTGAAAATAGCTGACCTGACAGGTCAGGGGTGGAAACAGCTGGCAATGTGCGTTACTGACTGTAGGGGGCAGCAGTATGCTTCCAAAAGTGCAGCCTGACCTGAACTTATTAGAAGAAGAAGGAGGAGAGAGGGGTGGTTATATAATACATACAGGATTAGGAAATAGGGTGTAAATATCTTTATCTCTATTAATGTTATTATTATTTGTTTATTTCTTTTTTTTTCTTTAGTATTCAGGTGATTGTGTACACTCTGACACAGTAGGTGGCGGTAGTATGCACCTCTAAAGCTGGTTTGGATCCGGGAAGAAGAACAAGAACAAGAAGAGAGTAGGCTAAAATAATCTGACATTAACTGTTGGGAACCTACTTGGAGATGCATCGGGGGAATGTTCAGTAATCTAATGAAGTATCTCAAAAACACCGGTTTGATCATAAAATGTTTTTATTTTTTCCAGGTAATATAATGTTCCACATTCCCGTCCAGTAGGTGGCGGTAAAGCGCGTGACAGCTGGTTGCCAATCGACAAATCAAATAAAAAGAAGAAGTAGAAGAATCAGAAGGAGAGAGTTTAATTTTTTGATACATTTTTGTTATATTTCTCATCTTGTGACGGTTGGTGATAAACGATAAAGGAGAGGTGAATCCGTCACACGATGTGCGGTTTCCTGTCAACAGGTGAAGACAGCGCGGAGAGGCCGGTAGGTGAACGTCACAGTTGGTAAAGTGATGCCCACGGTTTGTGTTGTTCACCACAGGATGGTAACGTCAGGCGCTCCATTGAAAAATCTGGCAACACATTTGGAGAACTTTGCCTTTTCTAAATCTTATTCTAGCTTATAACTAACCCCATATGTATTAAGTGAAAACCGAACTTCGAGTTTTACCACATTTTCAACTTATAGTAGTGGCTACTTTGTCTAGTTTTATCGTATTAAAAGTTTGGCTGCTCTACTCAACATTAGCTAACATTAGCTAAACCCACCTACGTAGGAAGAAGCCGTTTCACAAACGAATGTAGCTTAACGGTGATATCTTGTCCCAAAGAAGCATTGAGAGGTGGATTATTGACAAGACGAATTGACCAGAACACTATAACTATATTGTCGTTAGTAAAATAGTCTCGTACAAAGATAGATTTTTGCCAACAAACAAGAAAATATTTAAAAGGACAAGTTTTTGAAGGTAGTTAAGTGTGTATACGACCGAGCAGGATATCCGAGCTAACCCACAGCTAGCTGTTGACTTGGTACAAGTTAATTAACTAAGTTAGCCGTTGCCAAGAAATATGAAATTCACATGCTATTGGTTGTGTGAGGTTAGCTAACGCTGTTGCTCACGCAGCCATGACAGATCTCTCTCTGTAAATACTCTGTTGGGACAAAGTGTGTAGTTTAACGTTGAACACAAGCTAACCAGATACTTTAACCAACCGACAGGCAGCTATGTAATGTTGTAACGCCAGTGTTTATTAGCTAGCATTGCTGTACCTGAGATAATGAGATCATTTAAGGTTTTAATGCTGTCACACTTCACAAATTTGGCCTATATCTTGGTTGGGATTACTACCAGAATCTAGTAGAGGTTGGAAATCAGCTGCTAATTTTAGTTAATGTCAAGATCACCAGACGTTACCTCATAATTTATTTATTTACGTATAAGTATTTGACATGTGCAAGTGTAATTTGAAAAGTGCAATTGTACAACTCATATCCTTACATATTTCTTTTTTTCCCCTATTTTCTATATTATAGTATGAGTATATCTTTTTTATGTATTTATATATTTATATTTATATTTAAACTCATATCCTTACATATTTCTTTACATTTTTTCTGTTTATGTATATATTTATCTTGTGTGTACATATGTATGTATATGTATATATTTATTTTTATCTTTTATGACCTACTTCATATTGTCTTGTCTTTACTGAGGAGCAACTGTAACTCAACCTAATTTCCCCCTGGGGATCAATTAAGTTTTCTGATTTTGGAGATCGGTAAACTTATTTAGTCATAAATTCTCCTTTTACTGATTTATATTTACCTCCTCACTACCCTTTCAGTTTCCTGCCCATCCACATTTAATTTGATGTTAAGGGAAACTGAAGAAAAGATAACAGTAGGGTAGATAGTTTCCACTCTGTGTTGTGATTCATGTCTTCAGCCACTGGGCGTCCTGCTTCACCAGTTAAACATTCTTACTGACCTCTCCTGTGTAGCTCCATAGTGGATTTTCAGCTTCAGCTCAGGGCTCTGTGTGTTTTGTTTTATTTTTTCAGGAATGATCTGTAGCAGTGAGAGGTTGTGGCAGCCTCATCAGTAGCTGTCACCACGGCGGGGGACCTTCGGACCTCCGTCTGCAGGGTGGTCATCTACCTCCAAAAGGTCATGTCTGGAGACAGCTGCCTGCCCCAGCATCACACCTCCCCAGCCCCTCCTCTGGCCTGTCCCAAGACCAAGACCTGCAGTTATCGAGGAGCGGTCGGCCTGGGCAACAAGTATGTCCGGCTTAATGTTGGCGGGACCCTGTTTTACAGCACGCTGCAAATACTGACCAGGCAGAACTCCTTGCTGAAGGCCATGTTCAGCGGACAGAAGGAAGTGTTCACTGATAAAGAAGGTAAACCATCTCTGAACTACAGACACAAGATGACTGTCAACATTATTACTGACAGTAGCATTGCCATTTTTTTGTTTTAGGGTAAAAGACAAAGACATTCACATCAAATTCAAATTTATATTTAAAATAGCAAGATTTAAAGTGATACATTCTATAGTACAGAAAAAAGTCTTATAACTTTTTTTTCCAAGGAACCTCCTATTCGCCTTTGACACTTTACTCAAGATGATATTGCAGATTAAATAGTAAAAAATAACTCGGACACTGATGTTCACATATGATCACAACTGGTCTAGAATGAATCAGATCATTTTACTGAAAATGCTCATTATGTCATGGCCTGTCAAAGACTCTGGGTTTGCTGACACAGGGACTGTGCACCAGTGTCTTACAGGAAACAGATGTTCATATTCTTAACATGGTGTTTTGTGTCTGTTCAGGTTGGATCCTGATTGATCGCAGTGGGAAACACTTCGGCACAATCCTGTGCTACCTGCGTGACGGCACAGTCGCCTTACCCAAAGGCCGTCAAGCTGTCCTGGAGCTGCTGGCTGAGGCGAAGTATTACCTCCTCCATGGCCTGGTGGAGCTTTGTCAGAACAGCCTGCAGGTCAGTCACCGGCAATGTAGTACGAATGTAGTACGAAACCGTTTCTGGACATTAATTTGAATTTATGTTGTTAGTTGAAGTGTTGGACATTTCTTATTTGTGTGTTTATTTGTTGCTGTGTCATTGTCCACTGAAGTAATGTCCTGAACCAGAATAATGGTTCAAATGTGTTTATAGTCTCATCTCAATGTGACTTTTACCCACTTTAAAATGTTATAGCTAGTCTGAACCACATTCTAACTACCTATGATGCTTTTAACTCCCATTGTATGTGATTCTGATTGACAGGGCAATAAAGAGCAGCCCCTGTGTGTTATACCTGTGGTCACCTCCAGTAAGGAAGAAGAGAGGCTCATCCAGTCTTCCACCAAGGTAAACACTGAGCTGGAGCTGGATCATTATGAAGAATCTGAAAATATTGTACAAATTGTTTTTGAACTTTTGAACAGCAGCTCCAGTGTGAAAAATCAGGATCCAACAGTGATTCGTCTTTTCTAGGAATTTGTTCTTGATAATTAAAAGATAAAATAACTGTTCATTTCATTTAGCAGCTCTTCCAAGATAAACATAAGATTTGGTTATTTTCTTCCTATTAATGAATGAATGAATGAATGAATAAATGAATGCACTCACGGTGGCTTCAGAAAGGATTCACACCCCTTCACTGCTCACACACTTTATTGTGTCGTAGATTTAATTTTAAATTGTTCATCAAAAATTATAATTAAATCTACAGCACAATATAGTTTGGACAGTGAAGGGGTCTGAAAACTGTAAAACTTTTTCTTGTCATCAGCTGTGTCCCAGTTCAGGGGTGTGGCCCTTCGTAGACCGCGAAGGCCGAACCGAAACGAGACGGTCTGGTCTACGGAGGATTTTCGCTTTTCGTCACCAGCTGTGCCCGCACTTACTGTTGCAGGCTCCCGTTGCCTAGCAACCTTGACAACATTTACCTTTTTAATTATCCCCGCCAGCGACAGTCAGAGCAGCAGCCATATTGTTTTCATGTTGTCCATCCGTCTCGTTCTCGTGGACACGATATCTCGGAGGATGCATTTGAAATGTGACAGCTTAGTCGCACCGCTGTCACGCATTTGGTCTTCAAATGCAGCCTCTGAACTGGGACATAGCTGCTTCAAGTTCATTCATATTCTCCACATTTAGAAATCAAAGAAGTGAAATCCTGATATTTAATGTCTTGTTTCTCTGTTAGCCTGTGGTGAAGCTGGTGTACAACAGAAGCAATAACAAGTACTCCTACACCAGGTGAGAAAGTCGTCCTCCAGAGGTCCCTCTGCTTCCATCATTACCAGTACTTGTACCAGTACAAGTACCACAAGTACTTATAATGTACATACCTTCTTATTTATGGTTGATTTATTTTTCTACTTTATTCTATTGTTATACTTATTTTTTCTTCTACCTCGTTTTCCTACGCTGCAGTAACAAGTGAATTTCCCCGGTGTGGGATCAATAAAGGTTTATCTTATCTTTTATCTTATTAATTACAGATAATTGACCCCGGTCACTGTGTTTGTTTGCTTGTTTGTGGTTGATGAGTCTCCATCACTTTGCTGTTGTGTTCACAGTAACTCAGACGACAACCTGCTGAAGAACATCGAGCTGTTCGACCGGCTGTCTCTCAGCTTCAACGGCCGTGTCCTCTTCATCAAGGACGTGATCGGAGACGAGATCTGCTGCTGGTCGTTCTACGGTCAGGGCCGCAAACTGGCCGAGGTGTGCTGCACCTCCATCGTCTACGCCACAGAGAAGAAACAGACCAAGGTGAGGAAGCAGGACGTCACACTTAATGTTTTTGAGAAGGAACAGGAGAAATGTTGTTTGTATGGCTCTATTTCATTGAAGGGAGGACTTCATGACACTTGGTTTATTCAGCTGGAATCAGATTTCTTTGACATGTATGTGGATAACATACATGATGAACACATGTACGAAACAAAGACTTAAGAAACAGCAGAGCAGTGGAGGAGGAAAGATCATTTCTGACTAAACCTGAAACTGACACAAACCCTCTAAAAGTTACAACTAAAGCATGAAAATTCAGTCTTTATTCCATTAGCGTCACCCACAGGTTTCTGAAGCTCAGAGTGAGCTGCTCCCCCTTCGTCATCTTGGCAGTACCTGCCTCTACCCCCTAACTCCCAGCTAATCCAAAAATGGTCAAAGAGGAGGGGTGTGTGAGGAGCTGAGACTTTTAGTGACAAACATACACTCACCCACCTGTCACTCAAAGAGACCACGCCCTCAATCCTCCATAACTGTAGTCCTTAATAAAATGTAAACAGGTGAGTTATATAAACAGGTGTCATGAAGGAGGAAATTAGCTCTAGAGACCAAAACAGTTTTTGTACCAGGCTGTAAACATGTTTATTTCTGCTGTAAAGTTGGACATTTTAACATGGGAGTCTATGGGGACTGACTCACTGTTGGAGCCAGACTCTAGTGGTCGTTAGAGGAACTGCAGCTTCTGGTTCTTCACTGCTGATGCTTCATGTTTCAGCCTCAGAGGTTGACTCTTGGTAGATTCTCCACAGAGAAATGAACAAAGTAATGAAAACGATTTCCATACAGACAGACTATTATCAATTATTGTGGAACGTCAGTTTAAATGGGTCTTACAACTGTTTGTGTATTTTCAGGTCAGAACTTATTATTTCAACTTGTATATTTAATCCGTCTGTTCACACTGCAGACACAGTACCTGTTTCTTTCTGTCTCAGGTGGAGTTTCCTGAAGCTCGGATCTACGAGGAGACCCTGAACACTTTGCTGTACGAGACGATGCCGCTGCCTGACAACTCCCTGCTGGAGGCCACGCGTCGAAGCTACAACAGCTGCGGCTCTCACAGCGAGGAGGAGGAGGGGCCGGGGGGAGCCGAGCTTCGTGAGCGCGTCCGTCGAATCCACGTCAAGAGGTACAGCACATACGACGACCGGCCCCTGGGACACTGAGACTGAAACCCCAAACCTCCGGACTGATGATGAACATTCAAACATGGAGTCTGTTGATGCTCATACATTTGTATTTTGAATTTTTTTTATCCTAGTGTCGCCACCACTATCTGAAGGAAGTCCAAATCATGACCTTGATGTAATTACATCTTCCAGTTGTGGCGTCGTCTGCTCTGTCCATCATAATTTAAGAATAATTATCAGAGCAGCTTCTTCAGATATCTAGAGAAGTGTATGTTTTTAATGACATTTAGATTCGTAGTGGAGGAAAAATCACTAATATGCACTATTTCTTAGATGAAATATTGTTCCAATCATAGCACTTACACTCTGAATCAGCAGGAGAGCCTGTTTCATATTTATGGATTGTATTTTTCATATACGCATTTACAACAGTTTGTTTTGCCAAAGATGAACCTGTTTTAGTTTTAATGCAGTTTCACCATGATGCCTTTTTTCCAGCTGTGAAGATAAAAGTTGTTGTTGTTCAACTTTTGTTTGTGTTTTGCTCAGTTTTTAGTTGAAAGTCGGGCTGAACGATGTGCAACAAAAATCATATTGTGATTATTTTTTTATGTAATTTTCACTGAAAAAATATAGAAATGATGATGTGTTTTTTGTTTAGTCTGTACCAAACAAACATGTTCCTTTACATCTGGACAATAAGATTTATAGGTCGGGGCATCTCTGTAGCACCACAACACTTCATTCATGATCTGTTGCAGCTGCTGATTTGGATATTTCACTTTGCCATATTGTGATTTTGATTAATTGTTCAGCCCTTGTAGGAAGGAATATTGAGAAAATCTACAGTTTGAACTTCAGGAGAAGAAAACGCTGGCCTCAGAGAACCAGTGACGCCTGAGCTGCTGCTTTGTCAGAGCCACTGGTGAATCGTTTACAGTTCAATCAAACAAACTGCATTTAATAATAATAAAGAAGTCAGTAGAATTAGACTAAGAAAGCCTTTACTGTCACTGTGAGCTCTCCATTCAACGACAATGCTCTTCATTGGTGCATCGGAAAAAGACAAACAAGCAACATAAAAAAAAACACAAGACAGATCCTTTTCTACTAATATAAATAATATAAATATAGATCTATAAGTCCTGCCAGAGGGCAACAGTTCAAACATCAAATTCAAAGACTGAAGTCTACAAAAGCGAAAGCCGAAGTCGCCTGACTGATGGACGCCACGCAACAATATTTACAACCTTACATGAAAAATGCTCTTAATTCTTTTGATTTTACGAATTAAAGGAATAAAAACAATTGAAGAATAGATAGACAGTAGATCTTCACAGCTACTTCAAAGGTACGGAGTCATCATTTTATCAGTCAGCCTTAATCTAAGTTTATTACAGTGCAACAGGTACCATTGTCTAAATACATGGCTGTCCCCCTTTTTTATTTCATAGATCAGAACATTGGATATTTTAATGATTGATTGATCAAAAATCTGGTCGCCTTAGCAATAGCAAAACTTGTAGCATGTAGCTCCTTTAAAGAAGGGACTCCAGCAGAGGAGGTAATTCTGTGTCATGTTGCTGTGACGTCATTTATTTTGCAGCAGGCCAGCCTGGCATCAGCACTGAGGATGACCAACGTGCTTCAGAGGGGAGGGGACTATTTTTATCATCTTTCTGATCAGCCGCAGTCTCTGTGTGTGAATGAAGCCATTTTTTTATTTTATTTTTTTTAAGAAAGCTGCATTTTAATGAGCTCATTACACACAATGGAGTCACATATCTGTGCATTCAAGAATAAAACCATAGTGAATTATTACAACCATCCAACCTCTCCGCACTCATCTGTCCGCCTGTCACGCAGCTTTCCCGCCCAGAGAAGGAAAAAAAAAAAAAGAAAGAAACTGCTAAAAATAACTTGGAGGCTCCACAGGTTGGTGTGTTGGATGCTGAGAGGCTGCGGGCCGCTGGTCGGGGCGGGGCTGGATGCTGGAGCCTGTGTGAGCTCCACTGATTTTTTTTTTTTTTTAACTCCTCCATTGATCAGTAAGAGTGAGGAAGGCGGATCCTCTGACGTCTCCCCAGGCTGCTCGGCTGCGTCAGAGTCCGGCCGAGCGAAGGAAGAAGGAAACGGGGAATAAAAAGGACCGAGGTTCTGAGAGGCCGGGGAGAGCGGACTGAGAGCGCCGGAGAGACAGACCTGCGTCGTGCACACCGCGGACGGACGGACGGACAGAGACATGGAGGGCTCCACGGAGGAAGAGTACAAAGAGAAATTATTGTGGAACGTCAAGCGGGAGGTAGGCGCTGTTTTCTCGGCCCGCCGAGCTCCACATTCACATTTCTACTGTGTTAGTCTGTGTCTTCATTCAGCTCCACACAACCACAGCCTCTCTGGACGTGTTGTGTTGATAGACATCTTGTGTTTACACGTTGTGTTGCACTGATTTCTGCAGCTGAACATTAATGGACCTTTAACCAGCTGAACTGCACCTGCTTTCATTTCTGTAACGTAGCTTCATTTTCTTTATTTGCTTCAGGTAAAAAAAAAAAAATTAATTCACTAATAATAATAATTAAATCACTACAATAATATGACATTGAGTTAAATCTCATGAATGTGCTGGAAAATATTTCTTCAATACGTTATCAAAGTTTAAATTATGCACATTTCACCTGAAATATATTTTGCATCATTTTATAAAATCCCTGTCAAATTTGTAATGAAGCTGCTGTTATTTAATGAGTGTTGAACCAACGTTGCTGAGCCCTGCTGCTTCAAGCCACAGTCTGAAGTGTTGTAGCAGAGCGTCTCTAACATCCACAACTCAAACAGCGCCACAGGCTTTTTGTTCCCGGTGATGAACGTCTCACCTCCCTCCAGTGAGGAGTAAATCGCTCCTCCTGTAACCTCCTCTACCCGCTCCCTCCGTAATCCTCCACACAAAGCTGCAGCCACAAGGATGCTCCTGCAGCGACATGTCAGTGTCAATCAGAAGCAGCTGATTGTGACAGTGGATGTGGCGAGGTGTGGCTCGCCGGCTGCACTTCTTCAGTCTGAGTGAGTGGAAATGTGAGCTCGTAGTTTCCATCGTTATAACAGAGAGGAGAGAAAGGTCACGCTAAAAATATCCAGATAAAAATCCGTCTGACATCAACTGAAGAAACGGATCATTAATGATCTGTGTTCTGATGTGGCGTTAGTTCTCAATTAACTGAATGTAATCAGCACGTCATGTTTGGTGACAAATCAATGGATCGATCCGTTTACCAAAGCTTGTGCCTAAGTGAGAGCCTGAAGGAAGAGAAAGTAACACACAGTAATACTCTGAGTGTTCTTTACTGTAACACCATCGCTCTGTAGTGGACGTCAGTGATCCACCTGTTGTTCAGCCTGCGACACCTGAACCTTCAGGTTGATGCAGTTTGTCTGTTTTCAGCTCATCTTTCTCTTTTGAAAATAACTCTGCTGTTTTTTCACTGATGCACCTGCACTTTGGTTTTTTTGGAGCTGCTGTGTTGCCGGGAAAATTCGTACAGTCCTTCACAGACAGGAAACGTGTCGGCACGGATTTAATTCTGATGGTTTACCAGGATGGTGGCAACGCTAGAGTCCATGAGGGGGTCGAGTCAAAGTCACAGCTAACAGCAAAAACACAAGCGGCGCCTGTTCAGCGTTATTCCTACTGTTGTGTTACTGTAGTTCGTACTGAGAGTAAACTGCTGTGACTTGAATCAGTACAGACCTGTGGATTTAGAGAAGGTCGAAATGTGACTGAACAAGAAACAACCCAATTTGACGTCAAGACAAAACCGACTCAAAACCATCACAAGATCGAGACGGGTCAAAGCACCTCTCTAGACCGAGACAAGTCCGAGTTAAAACACCTGTGAGACAGAGTCAGAGTCGTAATACCAAGGACATCAAGACAAATCTGACTGAAACCAGAGCTTGAAGTGTGCGATACTTTAATTTACCAAAGAGTGTCCACAGGGATCATGGAGAGACAGTTTGATAATAAGAGACACTCCTGATGGATGTGGAGTAACAGATCTGAAGCCTGACGAGTTCTGTTACTACACACACACACACACACACACACACACACACACACACACACACACACACACACACACACACACACACACACACATACATAATATACAGTGTCAAATACTGTGGCAAATGGTTCCTTTGAGAAAATAAATGTACATCGATATCTCTTAGTGGGTCAGGGTTAGTTCTGACTGCAGCGACCATATAAAATCTAGAATTTAATAATGTTTTGCTCTGGCGCTTTTCTTTCTTCCACCTCCAGCACTGCTCACCACAATATCGAGACAAGTCCAAGTTGAAACTGTGAGACAGCGACATGTCTTCGATTTATTTCGTTGGGTTTTTTGAGCTGTTTTCAAAAGTTTCTGGGGAGATTTGTTGGACTCTCAAAATTAAGAATTTAAAGCAGCCTGAAGGAAAATGTGTTGATTTTTCTGTCATGTTGTGTTTTAAACCTGCAGAGTGCACACTTCCTCCTCTGACCACCCCCCCAGTCACCCACAGGTTTGGGTCTTTAATAATTGAACCGTCACAGTGTCTGTGAGGCTGGAAATAGCTTCGGTTCTCAGGATGTCTTCAGGCTGTGTTTCCTAAACACCGACCATCAGGGAAATGAGGAGGAACATTATATTTCTTGGGTCACTGGAAGCTGTGTTGACGCTGCGAGCTGCGTCTTCACGTGTGGTTGTTATAGAATAAATACTTTACGTTTCCTGGTCGTTAACATTTAAAGAACCAGTTTCTTTTTAGAAGTTTAGTTTCTTTTTTTTCTTTTTTTTCTTCTTTACCTTTTTGACCCCGTGCAGCATTCTCCCTGTTTTTCTTCAATACCAGTTTCTGTGCCAGCTCGTTGTCTCTAAATGTTCATCACCTTTGTTTCTCATGTTTTTTCTACTTATATATTGCTGATCAGCTGGTGATTGGCCACACTTCATCCCTGAGATGCTTCACAGCAAACTGCTGGTCTGAACAAAGCCCTGTGGCTCCTGCTTTAACGCTCCCTGTCTCTTTAAGCGGCACTCAGCTATCTCAGCATTGCTTGGCAACTGAAAGCTTTAGCAGCTCCCGAAGAAGTTAAATTGCATCAGTTGGCGATTAATATCACAGCAGAGAGGCAGGTGGTCTCTTGTACTGAAACAAAAAGCGCCTGCTGCCATCAGGATCCTTTTGTTTTTCTGATGTGTACAGAGGTGCTCTGTTTAGAGACGGTTACAGCAGCAATCCAAAGACGAGCACATGAAGAACAACAGGATGATTATAGATGTATTTTTATAGAAACGAACCTTCAGCAGGCGACAGTGACAAATAACAATTTACAAATGAAATGAGAGAGCACATCCTCCGTCCAAGAGTAAAGTTATTACAGTTTTAAAATATATTGCAGTGTTTCTGTCATGCCTCTTTTCTTTCTTGTAACGTTTATTTAACTGTATTGATCCCAGACCTGCAGCCATTTTGACTTCAGTGCACTGCAGCTCTGGCGGCACGGTGGTGCAGTGGTTAACACGAAGGTTCTGGGTTCAAACTTGTGTGGGTTCTCTCCGGGTGCTCCGCCTTCCTCCCACAGTCCAAACACATTCAGGTTATTTGGTGACTAGATGGTGTGGGTAGGTGTGAACTTGAGTGACTGATCCTTTGTCTGTTCAGCTGTGGTCTACGAAGGTGTCGCCCATCGTAGGCCGAAGGTCTGGTCTGCTGAGGGTTTGCTCTGTGCGTCACCAGCTGTTCTCGCCCCTTTCCGTAGCATAGCAAAGTGTGACTCCTGTTGCCTAGCAACCTTGACAACACGAAACTTTTTTTTTTTTACAAAAACTTTTTGTTTTAAGTCTCTTGGCTTTAACCGTTTTACTGTTAGCTGCTGAACTGAGCTGAAACACAGTTCTCACAATTAAAGTGTAACTTTCAAGAGATTCTGTGCAACACCCTTAACTCCCTCAGCTAAGGAGAAATTCAACCTTGTCAGACTTAAGTAGAAAACTTAAGGTTTTTTGTGCAACCAGCCCCAGCAAGTTATTATTATTATAATTCTTCTTATTTTATTATCGCAAACCAACCAAAGACAGACTTGTGCACTTTTCTCTGAACTTGTGCAGATGAAATCCCTCCCCTGAGGCGGGCTCGTCTTTCTGCTCTGATCATAATCTCCCATGATGCTAAACTGTGAGTTATGGACGAACAAAAAACCTTCTGCATTAGTGAACAGTCTGTTGCACCCCCCCCCCCCCCCGCTAATAAGTGTGGATGTTATTAGCATCAGAAAAACTGCCCTCCGCTCTGCTGATGTTCAGTTGTTTGCCCCAGTCGTGAACATGAGATGAAGGGAAAAGCAAATACGTCCTTATGTAACTGACAGTTGGCTAATGAGCTCTTCTCTCTGTTCCTCCCAGAAACCATTAGCCTCAAGATTCTCAGAAGTGTTTCAAAGTTAGCCAGCTCCACTCAGTCGTCTGACACACACCAATTACATCTACTGATTTTACTGTCATCCCCGGGGCAGATGCTCGGGTTTCTGCAGGGTAAATCGTTAATCAAAGTCCTCTTTATGAAACATGAACGTGTGTGTGGCTGTCACCATGTTGTTTCCCCCTGCCTGAATTATCAACGAGTGTCATTGTGTAAAGGACTAAAAACAACCAATTACCTGTGTCCACATCTCATGAAATGAATGGTACACACACACACACTGACTACACATGACAACACACATTCATACAGTCGTTTGTAAATTAATTGATCCAGACGCTCAGATAACCCCACAGGTCGAGGTAAACGTCAATGGCAGCAGCCAAAGAGGCGAATAGGAAGTTGTAGTCAAAATTTAAATAAAAATATAAATAAAAAATAAAAATAAATGTGAGTTCTTATTTACGTTTAAAGAATTTATTTTAACCACTTAAAAAATGGCCACCGAAAAAAAAAACTATCAATTCCAGTGTATGCTATATTTTGATTATTTTCACCGCGTCATCTTAACCTACGTTTAATCAAAATACTTCACATCGATGGAGCCAAAACTAAAATAAAAATAAAATGTATTTATTCATTTGATCGATGGTTTGACTGATGAACTTGAAAACTTCTTACACTCTTTCCTCCCGTAAGAAAATAATGAAATAATGGACAGTTTAAGCTAATGTAGCCTTGCGCCACTCACCTCAAGCAGAGACGAGGATCAGGTCGGAGAGTTCAGGGAAGCTCACTTCTCTGCTGCGTTCACACATGTTGGCGGAGTGGGAAAAACCCTTTAGAGTTCACATATTATTACAAGGTGGTTAGCCTTGGTGCTAACCTCGTAGTCGGCTTCTTTTGTCCGTTTACTCATTCCTGTAGTTACCAAGTGAAACCACATGCAAAGAAACAGCGTGCAGCTCTTATGGAATGAACTCAATTGAATCGTATTCATGCTGATATTGGATTTAATTTTATGTAACTGGCAGTGGTGGTGCGTTTGTGGCCACTCAACACTTTGTCGATTTCTCTGTAGTTCCCAACATCTCCGACTCTGAATTACAAATCAGAGGCTGTCGTGAAAGGTGTTTTCTGTGCTGCACCTGATGATGACTGTATGAACTATACAACATTAACGAGGCAGCATCCCCACCTTAATCTACTCTAATCTGTCACATTTTCTCCCTCTGCAGCCACAAAGGATTTTATTCAACTTGTTCCACATATGCAGTTGTCATGCCCAAGACTTTGATGTGTTAAGTCTGTGGATTCTCTAACACAATGCGTCAGTGGACACGTTGGATCTTCAAAAGTGAGACTCGGATTCTGTTCACAGAAAAGCCTCCAGAAAAGGCCAACCTCTTAAAATGTTTAAATAATTAAAACTACAGACTGCTTAATTCTGCCTTCTAACAACACATGCAGATGTAGATGGTGTGAATTCAAACAAAGACCATGATTTTAAGAAGCTGATCTGCTCTTTAATAAACACTTATTGTAATCTGAGTTCCTCTTAAAGGTTCTGTAAAGGTAACTGCCACTAGATGTCGCACTACACCACCAGCCTCACCGTGATATGCTCCAGACAGTTAGCCAACTAGCATAGCAACGTTTGCTGAACACATTTATAGTAAAGGTAACAAGTTAGCTAACGTTATGTCTACTGTAGCCGTCACTAATGAAAACAGACTATAACATTATGAACCATCAAGTCACTGACACATGGAGGAGAAGAAAAACCAGTTCAGAGTCCAGCTGGAGCCTTTAGCAGCTCATAGGGTTTTCCTCCCAGTAAACCAGACCAGTATCTGCTCTATGGTCAGACTGGGAAATAAATTCAGCCTTGGACTGATCCACTGGGACCGGCCACACCAATGGCACTGATGGAGCTGATAAAGACACTGATGGAGCCTGTAAAGACTTTATGGGTGTTTTGACGGTCCACCAGGATCTGAGCCGGTAGTCCTCAGTCCAGTCCACCTGTCCTCTGTCTCATCTGTTTCTTTGTCCGAGGCCTTTTTAGATAAAAAACTTTACATAGAAAACAGCTGTTTGCTGCTGTATTAATGTTTAAAATCTGGTTTACAGAACATTTAACACACTTCATCTTGCATTGAGCAGCACACCAAAATGTAAACCATACACCTGACAGCCTGCACTAATTAAACAGGTTCATTCCCACACAATCAATTCAGTCTCACAGTCAGGTATTGACCCTGGGACCGACCGCTGTGTATCACTTCACTGATTCAGTGGGTAGAGGTGCAGCTCTGGGTAAATATGTGGATCTGTTTGCACATCTCTGCGTGGGCTGTGGTCAGTCAGTGTCTGTACGAGAGCATTAACAGGCTGAATGAAAAGCAGCGGTTCAATCTGACCTGAGAGTGATGGCCGCTCACCCAGCACATGGTTATACAGAGACCACTTCCCCATTCAGTGTGAACATCTTCCATATTATTACACCTTTGTAATTGTTGGAGGTTGGGTCTCTTTGCTGTAATGATTGCAACCAGATCAATTAAGAGTGAAGCATTGATCAGGGATGGGTGTTTGGTTTGGTTTGGTTAAAGCTCCTCCAGAAATGTTTTAACTCTTCAATTTTCTTTAACACGGTTTTCCTTCATAAAAAGTGGAAATAAATCTAAAACTGGCTCTGAAGCTCATCTCCTGTTACTTCCTGGATGAGATATCTGGATCAGCCCTGGAGCCCCGCCCCCACCTGCTGGCTCCAGGTGGACAGGTGAAAGAGCAGAGAGTATCAAGATGGTCAGAGGAGGAAACATCAGAGAGACTCAGCCACATGTTTGAGCCTCAGTCAGACCCAGACTCAGAGGAGGAGTCTGAGACCAGAACCAGAGACTAGCAGACGGATCAGAGCGGTTAGCGTAGTTAGCATCTTTTATTTGTTTATGTTGTTTGTTAGCTTTTAACTGGCAGTGGCTGACACAGTGTTAGCGGTTGTGCTAATGCTAACTCTCTTTCTCTCTGTACAAACAAGGTTGCAGGTGTATTTAGTCCCGCCCCCTGTCCCCACAAGTTGACAGGATTGGTTGGTGAGGTCTGTGACGTATGAAACCCTGAATCTGTGTTAATGAGACTGTGATTGGTTCACTGCAGTTCAAGGTGGAAACACTCAGTCATGGAGTTGATGGTTATTTCACTTGTCGTCTTGTATTATATAAAAACATCATGGACGTTAAATTCCTGTTTGTAATGACAGAACTGTTCTTAAAGGACTCTGACTCTGAGGCTCTTCAACCTTTAACTCTGGCATTTCCTTGTTTCCTTATCAGAGCTTCTTTTATCTCTGCAGAGGTGGATCCTGGTGGATGTTAAGACAGGAATGGTGAAAAGCCAGTTTGACCACATCTGTGGGGCTAATGGGACTCGTTCAACTGGAGACGTGCAACAAGGAGACACTCTGTCTGTGGTTTTATAATGAAGGATATCGATAAATTTTACATTTCATAGTTTCATATTCATCGTCCTGGGTGTGTGAACTGTCTTACCTACATACATGTGCATTGAGAGAAACAGCAGGTTTACAGCTGAAAGAGAGAGCTTGACCTTTAAAGGCTAAAGGTCAAAGGTCAAGGTTACAGCAACCTCAGAAAATGTGGTTTTGGCCTTGTAAACGTAAGATCTCTGTAACGCCTTGAGGGAATTTCTTCAAATTGGGCACAAACATTCACTTGGACTCAAGGACAAACTGATTAGACTTTGGTGGTCAAAGGTCAAAGGTCACTGTGACCTCACAAAACACTTTATAGCCATAACTCAAGACTTGATAGCAATTATGACAAAATTTCACACAAATTATTCATATTTTCTCAGACTCTGGATAAACATGATGTGACCTGGAACGAGTCTGAGAGGAGGAGGTTTATATTTTAATCACTGTTGTGGAGCTCCATCACGTTAAACATTAAAACGTTGTGACCTTGTTTTGCATGTGATGACAGCTTAAACTGTGTCTACACATGAAGCGTTCAGGCACAGTATTGAGTGTAGGTCACTCTGGTTTCGGCAGCGTTCAGAGCCCAACGTACAGTCAGACAATATGATTTGAGATGTTTATGCTTCTGTAGCACAAGGGAAAGGAGTGGTTGTGTAGATCGCTGTGACACTGGGAACAAAAGTTCTTCAGATGCAAACAGGAGTGTGACTGTAGCTCCTGAGTAGAGAACCTGTGCTTGTTTCATTCTGGAACTGTGCGGTTGAGGTTTTGTTGGTGGAAGAAATCAGAGAGAGCCTGAACAACAGAGAAGCTCAACATTGAAAAACAAGGTGGACACTAGCGTTTTTCTCTTTTTGTCATGTGCTCTCACTGGCTCTAGAAAATGGGTCATTCAGCCCCCCCACAAAAAACTAAAAAGTTGAGGAGGGCCGTAGCTCACCTTGGTGATGAGGGTGATAACAACAGCTCCACAACACAGGGAGAAAGTTGGGGTGATCCTGTAGTAAGAGCTTTATTATCATGCAGCCAAGCAATTAAATTCTTCCTGTTTATCAATTACACCCAAACAAGGCAGAGGTGTCAGACAGGTCCCGGATTAATTACTGACGACAATTAATTCTACAGAGAGAGCGAACTTAGACAAGCGAACGCCGCAGTGAACTCAGGCTCCTCTCCCCACAGACTCAGGAGATAACAGCAGAAAGACTCATCTGAGTGTTTCCTGGATGTCACCATGTTAATTGGAAGTCAGCGGTGCAGATGTTCGGGGGGAGACTGTCTGAGACCGTCGCACTTGTCTGAGCCTCAAAGTGATGCCACTGCAGTGCAGCTTAAACTTCACATTTGTTCATCTGATTATATTATTGCATTTGATGTTTCAGGTAGAAGTGAACAGCAGTTCAGAGTTTCATTTGTCACATGCAAAGGTTCAAAGTTCAGTGAGCAGACGGACTGAGAACTGCGAAACAAAAGGATTTATAAATGTTTCATTATTAGGTTATTAACACTTTATATATCATAAATAAACTATTACAAACAAGTTATAACAGTTTTCATACATTGATGCAAGCTCACTATTTGGCAAGATCAAGTAAATGTTTAATACTCATTAATCTGACTGAGTTGCTACCACTTATAACAGGTGACAGGAGTCTTTTATTAAAGTGTAAAACACATCATCATTTATTACTGAGTTGCTATAAAGCTTCTGTTTCCAGTTATAAATGTTTGTAACTGATAAATAAATAGTTGTAAAAATGAGATGAAGAAACATGTCGCTGTTGCCCTTTTTATCTAATGAGTTATAACAGTTTGTAATTGATTTATAAAGTGTTAACAAGCTAATTAATAACCTAATTATAAACCATTCATAAATGCTTTAGGTCGTCTGATTGTAAAGTGTTATGTGAATATTTAATATTCGTGCTCTCCAGAGGACGACCCTCATGTCTTGGTGACCTCTTGACCTTTCCCCGCAACACTACGATCAGTCCTAAAGTTCCACTTGTGTAAAAAATATCAAAATCCGATCAGTGGTTTATGATGAAAACTTTACGGAGCACGTTGGAGAGGATGACCTCTCTCCAGTTTCCTTTACAGGCTCCATCAGGCAGGAACCTCCCAGCCTCAGGTTGACTTGACATTTGCTGTGTTCATGTTTATACGGCTTCCTGATGTTTTGAGGACACGGCTTCCCCTCCAGCATTAAACCATTTCCTGTTTAATTCCTATGAGTTGTGAGGATGTGAAAATAGAGAGAGCCGCCAGGATGGTGTTCGTTTGGTCCGACACCTTCCCAGTGAGGGGAGAGCTGAGCGCTGCAGCAGCTCTGGGCCTGGCAGCGCTCGGTGTTCAACATTTTCTCTCTGTCTTTGGTGCAAAGTGCTAATTGCTGTGGTGTTTCTGCACTACACTTCCCAGAAATCAGTTGTCAGTGAAACAGCGTGGGCGACGCTGTGATGCCTGCGTGTCCTCACAGAGAAACATTTATTCACTGGGAATTTAAAGGACTTTTTATTGTCACGTGACTGAAGCACCTTGACTGTGATGATGCTGACGACGGCTGAATAAGTAATGATGGCAGCGGTAACTATGGTGACAACGATGGCATTGATTCCAGGCACACTAACAAACTCTGGGTCTTTTGTGTGCAGGTGAAGCAGATTATGGAGGAAGCGGTGACTAAGAAATTTGTCCACGAAGACAGCAGCCACATCATTGCTCTGTGCAGTAAGTACATGCTCCTCTTTTTCCCTGCGCACACACACACACACACACACACACACACACACACACACACTTGTTGAACTCCTCAGCAGGTGACTTGGTGCTGCTTCTCCGTCAAGGACACTTGTTGACGTCACCGTGCCTCTGACTGTTCTGCTGCATCAATGGAAAGTTAATAATCACAGTGGAGCTAATGGAAACCAATTTCAGAGAAAGGCTTTCTAGGCCCTAGAAAGATGTGTGTGTGTGTGTGTGTGTGTGTGTGTGTGTGTGTGTGTGTGTGCGCGCACATACACTCTGGTTATTATTTACCAAAAGTCTAACGTGTGTATGTGTCTTAGTGACGCCCTGATTGATTGTCATTAATACTAAGTGGGTAGATGTGAATTAATGCGTCTTGTGACACAACAAAACAACATGTCGCTGTGTGGAACTTTTACAAAGTGTGTGACTGATATAACGTACGCCATCTTTGGGGGCCGTCCCTCCTCATCCCCTCACATTATGTTGCTGTAATCAGATGTGTTGTTGAGACCTCAGTCACACTGGCACTATTGATTTCTTCTTCTTCTGATTGGTCTGCATTGAGCTCTGTTTGTACAGGATCACTGAGGAGTGCTGGGCGACACGCTGATGTAAACTGTGAGACAACATCACACAGTACTTCACTTTTGATATTATATATATAATATCTTTTATATTCTTACACACACACACACACACAGCGTTATGGTATGGTATACGTATGTTATGGTACATGTATAGTATATGTATGGTATAGTGTTGTACAGAGCTTTGTGGAGTCGGTCTCACTTTTAATCAGTTTTTCAAGACAATAAAAACAAACAGTAACTCAGACGTGACCTGGTCCACATGTTCAACGTTAACATGGGAGGAGGTTGATGATGATAATAATAATAAATAGCGTCTCGTCGTTCTGTTTTCTTTTGAAATGCGCGTTCGTAGCAGTTTTCCGGCTGTGGTTGGACCTTTCAGTTCTACAAAGCGAGCAGAAAAGCATTTTATTTGACCTCTGTCAGAGAGAGGAAGCTGCTGCTTCAAATCAGCTGCTGGATGATATCTGGGAACGCTGCAGTTTCCTCTCTGATGTTTGTATTCGCTTCCTTTCATGAGACAAACAGCTGTGAGTCATCGGACTGATCCCGCTCGATGCCCCATGACCCCGTCAAGGAAATTACAACGTGGTCCTCTTCAACCTTCAGTGTGTGCTTTGTTCACGTGTGGAGAGAGAGAGAGAGAGACGTTTGCTTTATATTTTGTCATCTGGAAATCATTTTTAACTTCTACATAAATGTCGCCGTGTTCCTGATTTCACCAGAACATCCAGCCACTGATGTGACTGTAGCTGATCTGTTTCACTAGTTTATCTTCACACCGAAAAAAAATTTCAGTGCAAAGAATTTGTTCTCTAATGAATTTATGATTTGGTTGAATTTGGTTGAATTTTGATTTTCAAAAATTTACAATCACACAAAGTAAAAATATTATTTATTATAAAGATGATACACCATTTCTTTTCACTTTGTGACGATGTTATGTTTTTCATTTGGAAAAAATTAATATTTGCTATTTAATCTAAGTATATTTTGAATAAACTAATTAAAACAGTCTTTGATTGATAAAAAGTTTTTGATTCAGTATAAACTATATTTTTAATTAGACATTAACTGACATTTAGTAACGGTTTGGATCTTGACAAGAAAAAAACACATACATATACATACAGTATATATACTGTAAGTATATGTATGTATATATGTTACTACTACTAATGTCAGTCAGTATAATACAATTTTTTTGCCTTTTTACAACTTAAAATTTACCATAAACAAAAGCTAACTTTGTTATAATGTAAAAGTAGAATTTTAATTTAGGACAAAACTAAAAACATTTTGTAAGAGTCACTGTTTAATTTAGTTTACTCACTATAAATAACTATAAATAACTATAAATAACTTCTAACCAACCATTGTGATGCACTTGTTCCTGATGTTGTGAAGATTTTAATCAAAGTCCATCATTTGTAGTTTTGTTTGATCTTCTGTTTTTTGCCTTGTAAATATGACGTGACACCTCGTGTTGATGTGGCGGCGGCGGCATGTGATCAGACCCACAATGCTGCGCTCGACGCCTGCAGGCTGACCCAACCGTGACGTCTCTGCAGTGCAGGCTCATCATCAGCCCCTGCAGCTCCGGCACTCTGGGGGGAGGTGAAAGGTCAGGTGCTAATGATAAGCGATGATGTCAGTGCAGGAATGAGTCACTCATCTGCAGTGTCCCCCCTAATACCTGTTAAATCTGCTGCGTCTGCTAATGAAGGCCACGTTAATTCCAATGTCTCATTAGTGATAATCAGGAATGAAGCACGGAGGCGTCAGGTTCTGTCTTGGGGATGGGATTAACTATTTAATACATTTATTTAATTAAAACATTCACGTTTATGTAACGTGTGATCAAAGCATTTTTACCAGTTTCACTTTTTAAACCCACGTGTTTCTGATAGAAAACGGCTCATTTCATTGGTTGTGCGTTTGCACACGGAGTTGGTTGAAAGATGCGGTGAGACGTGAACTCGCTCGTGGCCGTGCGAGTGTGAAACTGCTTTAATAAAACATTGCATATGTTGTTTTTAGACTGGAGGGAAACGACACAAAGGACTGGAGTCTGAACACAGACATGGTCAGTTTATACAACAGTTAGCTCCGACCAAGTGATCTGATTGGACGAGAGTGATTCCATGAGGCTGATATAAAGAACAACAGCACTGGGACCTTTAACTCCATGTATCACCCCTCCTCACAGCTGTTCTATCAACCGTTAATCAGCGTCACATTAACGTCGTTATCGATCTCAGACTGTAACAAACAAAGATGAAAATATTCATAAATAACATTTGAACTAAACGATGTGAGGTCGTCAGGACACGATGAAGGAAGAAGGTGGATCCTTCAGAAACACCTGAAGGAACCTGTAGACAAAAGTAGCTAGCTAGTGTCACTGTGCAGGTCAGGAACAATTTTATGTGTTGCTTAGCAACAGTCCAGCACCAATCCAATTGCTGAACTAATTGTTTTGGCGTAGAGAAATAAATGATGAAATAAAGAAACAAGTCATAGTCTGTTATTGCTTATTGAACTAACATGGCGCTCGTAGAGCTGTTGTATAAAAGCAACGTCACACTCGAGGTCGTGATGTTGAACTGAATATCACCACGGATGTGATTCGGTAACCTCGTCGTCTCTGCAGCTCTCTAATGTACAAAAGCAAACCGATCAAAAACTGTATACGGTAAAGAGCTTAATGTTTATTCATGTGACTCCTCTCCAGAGAAAGTGTCAGAAAAAGCATCACGTGTGAATTAAAAGTTTGTGGAGCGTCTTGTGGTTCTCGTGTTGCTCCCACAGTCTGTAGAGCTGTTATCATAAAGTATCAGTACATAAACTTCTCTCGTCAGGCTGCCCATCCTTCCTCCCTCCATTAATAAGGAGGCAGTTGGCTTTGAGCTGGAGCTGGTATTTACAGCAGTTATAGATAGGAACCTGCAGCATGTTTGTTGGCCGGTGTCTCTGCGTGGTCTGAGCTGACTGTTGTGTAACTGTGTGTGTGTAGGAGTCCCAAACTTCTCCACAACATTTAAACCGATCACATAACTCACCCTCATTAGCCTCATGGAGGGGAGAGTCAAGTTGTGTAATGTGCGATTTCTCTTTTGTGTAAAGCATCAGCTGTTCATGTACGGTGCCGTGCATGTTAGCTTTCCTGAGTGTGTCTGATGAGCTCCTGTGTCATAAAAAGTGTAACAGAAATACTGCTGATGTTTTATGTTACATACATACATATAACACAGACACATGATGATGAAATAACCATCAACTCCATGACTCAGTGTTTCCACCTTGACCTGCAGTGAACCAATGACAGTCTCATTAACACAGATTCAGGGTTTCATACGTCACAAACCTCAGGAACCAATCCTGTCAACTGGTGGGAACGGGGGGCGGGGCTAAATATACCTGAAACCTTGTCAGTACAGAGAGAGAGAGTTAGCATTAGCATAACCGCTAACACTGTGTCAGCCACTGCCAGTTACAAGCTAACAAACACAGGTGTGTGTATAAGATGCTAACTATGTTAACATTCTGAAAAGATGCTAACTGTTCTGAAAAAATGCTAACCACGCTAATAGTCCTGAAAAAAGAGAGATGAGCTTCACACCCAGTTTTTATGTGTGAAAACATGTTGAACTCAATATGAATCACAGCAGAGGATTTTGAAACATGTCAGAGAAGAACAAATACACCAACCTGGAGCTGAACAAAAAGGACTATTGACCAGCCAGTGTAGCATTTAGGCTAACGACAGAAATCATTGTTTAAAAAAGAATCTCAGTGATTGGGGGCTAGAAAAAGGACGTGATTAGATTAACTGGGAGAGTTCGGAGGAGTCGAGCAGAAGAAAGGGAGAGATTGGTGGGTAAGAGAGGAAGGAATGGCCTGAAGCAGCTAATGGGCTCATTAGAAAACTCGTGGTCATGTAATGACCTGCCACTGAATGGACATCTGGGGCTCCGCACTGCAGACAGATGAACAGACAGAAATAGAAAGAAAAAATGGGGAGAGAGAGCGGACGACAGTAATAAAAAAGATGAGAGACATGTATTTAATTTAGCAAATGGAAATAATGAAGGGGCACTATATAACCAGGATGTCCACTTCATCCCATTCACTTTTCAAATAGATTTAATTGGATATGTGTTGTGATCAAAAATGTCAAACTCTACACAGGGATGAAAAATATCCTGTTAATCAGTAATTAGCTCGGGCTAACAGAACTCAAGCGGATACATCACATCAGTTCTGTTGTCTGTCCTCTCTTCTGATTGGCTGACTGTTTTCTGAGTGATCCAATAAAAATATAGCAGATTTCAGGTAAAAACACTCAGAGAAACCAAATCCTGCAAGGTTTGGATGGTGGGTCCAGGTGGGCGGGGCTTGGTGACTGCTTTGTTGTGACATCACAAAGTTCCAGAAGTCCTGACGGCTGGTTTTAAGGCTCAGTTTCTGAATACAGGCTTTGTGCATTTCAAAATCATTAAAATATATAAATACATAATAAAATAAAATACATTTGTCAGTTCGTACTTCAGTCCAGCTTAAAAGTTTTTGCCGAATTTGAAGGGATTCCCTTGAGCAGTTCTCATTGTATTGCCTTCACAAAGCTAAAACCGTGTTCTGTGAGCTCACCGTGACCTAGAACTTTGACCTTTAGCCACGAGTCGAAGTGAACGTTTGTACAGAATTAGAAGATGATGATGTGTTACGGATATATCACCCTCAAAGGACCAAAAAACACACGTTTTGTGAGGTCACCGTGAGGCTGACCTTTGACCTTTTGACCACCAAATCTAATCAGGTCATCCTTGAGTCCTAGTGAATGTTTTTACCAAATTAAAGAAGTTCTATCAAGGCGTTACTGAGATGCCGTGTCCATGAGAATGGGACAGACGCACACGCCAGAGACAACAATAAAACAATGTCTGACTGTCGCCGTCACGGACACATAAAAAGACATGGACATCTACCTTTTATACAGTATGACACCTTTAATAATTAGTTCATAGTATTTCTGGTTCTGACTAATCCAACCTGTTCCACCTGAGTCGGTCTCTGAGACGACCGTCTCCTTCACACTCCCTCACAGGTGATTGAGACTGACAGGAATCAGAAGTCACAGGAGGCTGTAGCGAGGTGTCGGGTATTCCACTGATTAGAACCGGTCTCCATGGCAACTCAGCTTCCCTCAGATAAATGTTTGTAGCCTGTGACAGGAAGTCAAGTTCAGACCCACGTACTCACTCACAGTCACTTATATGAAGCCAGATAAACCAGTGGACTGTTTTCCCCTGTCGCCGTTATCATCCGGGTTTAAACGCACAGTCAGGAGCTCCGTGTGTCCCGGTGCAGGTGTGACCGACAGCAGCTCGGTCACACCTGTGGCTGCTTCAGTGCATCATTTTCTTCATTTTTACACGTTCTGTCTGAAACTAAACAGTATTTGTCAAATGAATCCATAACACAGAGACTGTAACGCCGATGGGCTGTAAATGAGTTTATAATGTTTTCAGAGTAACTCACATTGGTTCTGATCTGTAGCCCAAACCTCTGTTTTCTTTTCATTCCCCCGTGTTGGCGACAGTCAGAGCGGCAGCCATTTTGTTTTCAGGTTTTCCTTACCTCCGTCTCATTTTCATGGACAGCACATCTGAACTGGTTAGATTATGGTGGCTGAAAGTCACCAAAATAGACTTTTTTCCCTCCCATACAATACAGTTATTAACAAAGTTCTCCTAATATATTCACACGATTGTACACAACGAAGCCCCTTTTCCACTGGTTGAAAAACCCGCTAACACCTGCTAACATTAGGTTTGTTAGCAGTGGACACTCACACAAACGACTCTGCAGGAGACGTGGTTATTTATCGGCAGTGGTGTGAACACAGCACACAGGTGAACTCGCTAATTTTTGCCCCTTTTCCTGCTGTGACGTCTTCCAGAGACACTGTGAACACACCTGGCACCTGTCCAGCTGCTGTTAAACCAGAAACACCTTCCTCTGAGAGTGAAGCTGCAGCTCTGAAATAAGTTGTAAAAACACACAATCACCGTTCTAAGCGTCTCACACGGAGGCTCCGACACTGAGGAGCAACAACCTGAGGACGAGACGTGACAGATCTATTTTACTGGTTAGCACGGCAGCTAGCAGCGCACTCTCTCCACTGCATCTGCATGCATGTGATGATATCACTCCCTGCAGGTGTATGTGTCCTGAGTCTGAACAGAAAGACAAACTTGATGGACAGTGGAAAAGGTGTCAATCAGCTTTTATCAGCCGGTTTACCTGCTTTAAAAACCCTGCTAATCAATGTTTTCAGGTGGGAGGTCGGGGGCAGATGTCGTCTTTTGTTGCTGTATCAGTGACTCCCCCTGGTGGCTGAGTACCAGCTTGGCTTATTGTCGACAGGTGAGGTAGCAAAGTTAGCGGCTTGTTAGCCCACACCTGTGCGAGGCTAACAGTAGAGCTAGCTGTGGTTCATAGTCATGTGATCCTATAAATCAGTTCACATCTTCACACTGCGCTGCAGTGTCTGATCGTCACTGAAACTCCCTCTAGATGAACTGACACGGACGATTAACAAATTAACAAAGGAAAATAATACATCAGCATTTGTGCCATTAGATTTTAACTAATTTATTAACCACGGTCGACTGCACAGCTTCATCTTTATTACACTATTACACTAAACACAGCATGTTAGTGTTTGCCTGCGTTTCATTGGTCCGCACTTTAACGCAGATTTAATCAGGTTCCTTTGTTGTAGTGTAAGAATGCGAAACAATATATATATATATATATATATATATAACTATATCTTATGTCCCATCATTTTTCAGTTTAACAACAACAGACAAACTAGAGTGCCCCCCCCCTTATGATCTTCCTCTGTAATGTCCACTCTCTCTGGTCTCAGGTCAGCGCCGCACACAGGGTGATTAAATATTGATTCAGTCGAGCCACCCGTCACCTCTTCAACCACTCATCAAATATATAAGAGCAGCGCTGCTGAGGTTTATCTCCTGTCACTGACCGGACCCCAGCGGCTGAAACAACTCGTGCTGGTGGTAATCGATGGAGGAGCGCCACCGATCATGTTCAGGAGACCTTAATCTCACTGTCTCACACACACACACACACACACACACACACACACACACACACACACACACACACTGTATGAGTTTTAGTTTGACAAACACACCATTAAAGGACAATAACACTGGTTTAGCATGTTTTAACCAATTAACTAAACTGTGTATACTTAACCAAGCAGCTAGTTATCTAGTCACCTAAGCAACATTAACTCTGACAACAGCTCCTTCACTTCTTCAGGGAACTGAGGTTGATACAACATGTCTTTGTTAATGAACTGAGAGCTGTTGATATTTGATTTAGAGACTATTTAATATGAGATGAGTTTGTGACTTCAGCACCACGGACAGCGTCATGGTTTCATCAATAACAGAGGGTTGAGCTTAACAACAGCTGTGGTAACAAAGGGGTTAAAAATCTGTCAAGTTATCATGTAATTAACAAACTCATAATCCATAAAACTACTGACGGTGTAACTGAATATAAATGAAATGAGTCAGATGATAAAAACCTATAATTACCTGCTCTTTAACTCTTGAACACATCACAGGTAAACTAGTCTTTCTCCTGTAGCAGACAGTCGAGCTGCGACAGCAGGAAGTGTCGACAGAATCTACGTCATCACATGAAGTCCCTGTTAGCTTTTTTCTGTGGGCAATTTTTTTTGAGAGCGAGAGAGAGAGACAGAGAGAGAGAGACTACTCTACCAGGTGAGCTACTGAGCCCCCAACCAACCAGGTAGTTTTTGACCCTAAACCTAAACCGAACTGTGACTGTTCCACGACCTAAACGTGTGTTCGTTACTATTACCATGACGACGAAGGTCCGGGACACCATGCATCGTGTCAGAGGGTAGACCTGTATGTTTGTTTATGGTTGTTCAGGGTGTGTGTGTGTGTGTGTGTGTGTGTGTGTGTGTGTGTGTGTGTGTGTGTGTGTGTGTGTGTGTGTGTGTGAGATGAGATGCTCGGCCACACAGAGCAGCAGCTCTTCCTGAACGTCAAAGAAAACAGTTCGTTTCATGTGGCTTTCTCTCTTACTCCTGAGCTCTCAGCAGATAAGAGTCCTGACCGCCTGGTGAGATGCAGCAGGCATCAGGGAGGGGGGGGGGGTTGTGAGAACCAATACCAACTCTCACCTCTCCCCGACGAGTTTTAATCCCTCCACCCCTCTCTGCTCTGTTCTTCCTCTCTGCTGGCAGCCGGCTGCAACCTCCATCACTCCCACGCAAACAACATGGACTCTGTACCCTCCACAGTGGGAGGACGGAGAGACGGAAACACCTCATGAGAAAGGAGGAGAATAAAAACAGTCACAGCTCAGTTTTAAACAGCAAGGCGAATGTATTAGTACCTCTCATCATCTTACACAGAGGTCATTCAGTGAGACAAACAGAAGGAAAAGAAGCATGAAAATAGAAGTAAAAGCACAATAAGAAAACAGAATCAAAACTACAGATTGTAAAATAGATAATATTTCATTAAAGAGGAGGATTAAAGATTAAATGAGGAGAACAGCACTTTTTATGTTCTATTTAAAGCCAGTTACAGTTCGGGCAGATGTGATCTCCAGTGGCGGCATGGTGGTTCAGTGGGCAGCACTACAGATGCCCCTATTGATCGCCCGCCGATCATTATCGTTCGATTTTCATTAAAACGTGATCAGTAGATGTGAACTAACGTTTCTACTCTTCAATCACCTTCAAACCAATCACGACGTGAATGTGATATGTCAGCGCTGTGATAGACGGGTGACATGTCCGAGGTGAACCCCGCCCTCGCCACATACCAGCTAGGATTGGCTCCACCCCCCTGTGACCCTGTAGGGATAAGCTGTCTATCTGATGGATGTACAGTTTGAGCTCCAGGTTCCACTAACTGAGCAGCTCCTGCAGATCTGAGTGACCTGTTGGGCTCATATACATGGAGCATTTCAGAAACACTCAGGGCCCAGAACATTCAGTGACTTATAGACAATAAGTGAAACTTTGAATTAAACTGTCTGACTGGAAGCCAGTGAATAAAGACCAGAGAACTGGAATAACATGTTCTCCGTCAGCAGCATCTGATCAGCTGTAGCTGTCTGATGGTTTTATTTGGGTAACCAGCGAGGAGAGCGTTGTGATGATCGACTCTGGAGGGTAGAAAGTCATGAATGAGTTTCTCTTGGTTGGACACAGTCTCTGAGCCTTAATGTTTCTGAGATGCTCAAACACAGATTTAGTTACAGCTTTGATGTGGTCACTGAAAGTAAGATCCTCATCCACGATTACACTGAGATATTTAACACGGGGTGAAGTCTTTAATGCTCCAGACTGCAGTTGGCAGTAAGTTACAACCTTCCCTCTTTGTTCCCAAATAGAATGTAGTTCTATTTGTAGTTGTAATGTAGCTGAAAGTGACGTTAGCGAGTGTAATCAGTGCATGAATTAAAGGCGACGAGTCACAGTTTAATATCTTCTGTCAAACAGAGACAGACTGACAGATGCTCCACAGCTGCTGTTCATGGCAGGTCTGTACAGATCTATCAGAGAGCTCGTATTCCTGGAGGTAATTAGGTTTGTGGCTGAGTTATCAGCAGTGGCGTGACTACACGGTGTAACTTTCTGCTCACCCACAGAGTAGTTGTCATTTACCTGTTGTCACTGAGCCTCGCCAATGTTACGCAGCACGAGTAACCATCAGCGACACGGTGAACGCAAAAGCAACAACCACAAGAACCAATATGAACATACACCGACCTGAAGCTGAAGAGATTGTGACTGTACACCTCTGCTTTTCCCTGTTATAATTAAACAGCTTGACCTTCCTGAAACACCAATACTTCATTTCTACTGATTTTATACTGAATGTTTATCCACTAAAATAAAACTCACCACCTGACTCCTCCAACATCCCCAAAAGCAATAGGGCCTGATATTTCAATGCTACTGTAGCAAGCTTGTGCAGAAGAATGTCACCTGGGACAGGTGTTTTATTTTGATAGGACATGGAAAACAGACAAGAAACACGGGATAAAGAGTAGGGGAATGGCGTGCTGTAAGGTGTACCCATTTGATGCCTATGTGTCACACGCTGTAACCACTCGGCCATTGGGCCACTACACTTGTTTTGTTTTTTCAAGTTTTTTTTTTTTTTTGTTGCCATTTTCTGCCTTTATTATTGGACAGGACAGTGAAGAGTGACAGGACATGGGACAGAGAGAGGGGGAATGACATGCAGCAAAGAGTCTGGCCAGTTGGGAGTTGAACTGGGGACTTGCCGACTCCGCTATCGCTATATATGAGGCCACGGGTCTCTGCTGGAGAACGGTGGATTGCTCTCTTCGGGTTGGGATGGGGGACCCTCACCTCCTCACCTCTGGTCATGAGCTCTGGGTTGTGGCCGAAAGAATGAGACCGAGGGTGGAGGCTGAAATGTGTTTCCTCTGCAGGGTGTATGGGTGAGGAGCTCGGAGTAGAGTCACTGCTCCTTCACATCAAAAGGAACCAGTTGAGGTGGTTCGGGCATCTGCCTCCTTGGCGCCTTCCTTTGGAGGTGGCCTCGGGGTAGATCCAGAACACACTGGAGAGATCATATATCTCATCTGGTCTGGGAACGCCTCAGGATCCCCAGGAAGAGCTGGAAGACGTTGCTGAGGAGAGGGATGTTTGGAATACTTTGCTCTAGCGGCTGCAACCGGGACCCGACCTGAGATAAGGGGAAGAACGGGTGGATGGATGTTTGTTGAAAATTAAACCATTGTAACATCCTGAGCAATAATATCTCTGCAACTGCGTCAGCCATCAGATCTCCATCATCACACACAGAGTTCAGGATCAGCAGCTGCAGCTGAATATCAAGTGCCCTCTGCAGAAACTTGATATTCACGTATTGTTAGGTGTTTTCGTTACACTGCACTCCCCCGGTGTGAAGACTCATGCAAACAGACACAGCAGCCTCCCTGCTAATGCTTAATCAGCCCCAACTCTCTCTGACAATCACCATGATTAGTGCTCCTCTCCACACATAATGAGCACATCTGTCTTCTCACAGGGAAAGCATTGATCCTCTGTAATGTGACACGATGACGGTTCAGGGAGGGACTGTGCTGGCTCCACCGGAAACTGTGGAGCTGATACATCACAGCAGCTTCACAGGAGGCGTCTTTTTACATTCACTCTGAGTCACGCTTAATGAAACCAGACCAGGTCGAAACCTAGTACGTCTGGACCGCCTCTGGTCAAATCCTGATTTTAAAACCACGACGTCTTCTGACAAAATTACCAAACACATCAATGAAAGACAAAGACTGAGCTGTGAGTTCAGCTGGATTTACTGTAACATGATCACTCAGAGAGAAAGTTAGAAGATACAGACTCTGTTTCTTATTTAGTCTCTCACACGGAGCACAGTACTTTAGTCTGTATTTACGTCACAGACTTTTATAAGAGGCAGGTCTTTATGTCTAACTCCCTCTGTTTGACGCGTAGACTTGGTCATAGCTGTATTTTACTACAAAGTTTTCAGTTGCTCCTGAAAACCCAGAAACCCTTTTATGTCTTAACAGAGCTTTTATTGTTGTGCTGCAGTGAGAGTTTCTGTTGTTTACGTGATATTCAGATCTGCTAGCTCAGCAGTTCACAACCTTTCCCATCTCAGGGTTCACGTAAAAATCTTAAAAATGTTGGTGGCCCTCGTCCGACTCCATCACAATACGGAGGCCAAATAATGCCTTTTTAGAGCAAACAAAGTGTAGATGGTGGCAAAGTAGTCCGGTCAGCAACAACATAAAAGTTCCTGTTGACTTTTATTACAGTGAAAGGCCTTCATACGAGAGAACATTAATTATATTTATTATACATTTTTTTATTTACATCTTTTCACCAAAATCGTACTGTTTGGAAATGATTTGTAGGCCCACTTGCAATACCTTCGTGGCCCACCAGTGGCCGCGGCCCACAGGTTGGGAACCACTGTGCTATCTTCTTTAGCAGTTAGTGATGACTTCTTTCTCTCCTGCTCTCTCTGCTCAATGTGTCTCATGTTTAGTTCTTCCTCTGCCTCCTTTAGTAATTATAACAAATGGAATCAAAGTAGTTTATTTGCTGTAATGGAGGCGAGGCTCAGTGTACTGGAAGTGCTTCTCCTCTTCCCTGCAGCTCCACAGCTTGGTAGAAGAGGTGTAGCCATGAGCCCCCGGACACCATCCACACACGGTCCAGACCTGAACCAGGTTTATACCCAGTCAGTTTAAAACAAAGTCTCTAAATCTAGTGACGATGAGCAAAGTTAGCAACACCTCTGTACCTTTAAAGTCTGCTCTGTGGTTTCTTTATGTTTTCTAATGACAGAGAAACACTGTGAGGAAAAGAGGAGATGCTGGAAGTCATGAGGTGAACAGAGGAAGCGTGAGAGAGTGGAGGAAGAGGTGTAAAGATGAGGTGTGAATCAAGAGGCAATAATGTTGAAACACACACACATTACTGTGTGTGTGTGTGTGAGAGAGAGAGAGAGAGAGATTAAAGGCCTGAAGATGAGCTGAGTGTTCATGTCTCCTGTGGAAACAGAGGATGTCCATTAAAAACAGATGAGTGTGTGTTACAGAAAGAGAGTGAATGAGTTTGTCACATCTGTAAGAAACAGGTGTGTGTGTATGGAGTCACAGGAGTGCCACAAAAAGGATGAATCTGTAAAAGAAAAAGGAAATATAAACAGCAGGTAATAAAAGAATAAATAAATAAAAAATGTGGAAATATAAAGAGAAATCAATAAAACAATAAAAAATGCTTTTGCTTTTTTGTATTATTTATTTCTCTTTATATTTCCACATTTTGTATTTATTTATTCTTTTATTACCTGCTGTGTATATTTCCACTTTTATTTTCTTAATCTTCTCCAGATGTATTCTTTTTTTATGGCACTCCTGTGACTCCTTATGTGTGTGACTTTGACTGATGAGTATTACTGAGCCCAGTGAACACAGCAGCCCTCACCTTGGTAAATCACGCCTTTATCCCAGGGATCAGCTCAGGTGTCTCTGCACGCCCACTCTTTCCCTCCGTTCTACATCCTACTTGACTCTTTTCTTACCCTGAGTCTCCTGCACCTTTATTTCCACTCTGACTCACCTCAGTTATAATTACATTTCACTAAGCCCTGCCCTGAACCCACCAATCCCTCATATATCCGCTGTATCATGCGACTGGAGGACTGCAGTCTTAGTCATAGCAGACGTTGCCTCTCTCTCTTTTCATCGCAGTAACGTCTCAAACGGCCGAGTGCGGTGCAGAGAGGCGGGAGAAATCAGCCGCTGCTGCAACAGTTCATTTCCATTGGCAACTGAAAAGCAGATGCAGAACGGTCGCCATGCCAACCGGTCTGACCCCTTGACCATCTCTTCCCCCTCCCTCCCTCCTTCTTTCTAACATCCTTCCATCCCACGCAAGAGGGCAGAAAAAGGCGTGAGAGGCAGAAACCTCCAGAGACCGAGTCCGTTTACACCGAGTCTCCCCGATTCACAAGACTCTCTCTCTCACACACACACACACACACACACACACACACACACACACACACACACACACACACACACACACACACACACATATTGTTGATTCTCTGCCGTCGTCCTCAGTGATGAACAGCAGCCACCGCCTCCTGGACGCCGTCCTCCTTTAAAGCTGCTATTAATAAGATTCACTGACAGATTTTAGGGCTGGACCTGAAATTCCCAGATTTTGGCTGTTTGCCTGAATGAATGTGGCATCAGGTGATCAGGTGTGATCAGTGACGGATCTGTGTTTCCAGATGGAGGGACGGACCACGTGCCTCTGTCCTCTGCCTGTGTTTTCCATTAGCTCTGGTTTATGAGCTCTCTGTGGCTGATTTCACAGGATTTCTTCTTCTTCCTGTCACAGGAGCCACAGGGTATCATTAATTTTAGTTTGGTTCATCACAGTGAGGAGGATTCATGGCTCCGCTTGTCCCTCTACATTTTAATAATCAGAAATAATGATAATAATAAAGCTGTTGTTTTATATTTATCATCTTTTATTTACCTGCCTTCAGTGCAGACTTGAAACAGGAGACAGAACAGGTGACTAATGGTAAAGTGTTGCTCGTAGTGATTCTTTCAGCTAGTTTTTTCATCTGCTTTGTTCTGCTTTTTTCTTCTTTTGGCCAGGATCATTTTTCAATTTGTGTCTGTCTGAACGGTCCAGAGAGGCAGCTGAATTTTTTTTTTCTGGGAAGAAAGGCAAAAATATTTCACTTGTTTTCACAGATTAAAAAAAAACAATTTTTGTTTTTCTGAAAAAAAAAAACAAAAAAATTCTAAGGTTTTTTTTGTTTGTTTTTTTGAGGGTTTTGTGAATCGACCCCGAACAGGCAAGTGGGAAAAATTTTTTGGAGGGGGACAATTTTTCTTAAAACTTTTTTCTTTCGTCCCAAAAAAAAAAAAATTATTCAGTTTCTTACAATTTTTTTTTTTTTAATTAAAAAAACCCAGAAAAGAAATCACTTGGCTCTCAGGGCTTGTTTTCAAAGATGAAAAACAAAAACAGATCCTGGCAAAAAGAATATCTTTCTTTGCCTTCAGGGCTTCCGTAGTTTGTTGGCAGCAGATTTTGTGATTTCCTTGTGGGAGTTGGGCAGCTCCAGGAGAAAGTGGGAGGAAGTGGGAGACGCTCCATGTCCTCTCTGCTAAAATCATCCCTGTCTCTCCTCCATGTTTGTTTGTGCTTTGTATTCTCCTCCCTGTCTCAGGACTCGTCCCCCACTGTCTCTCTCTGTCTGCACCTGGTCGAGGAGCGGCAGTATGACTCATACAGGGAGACAGGTATAGACCCATGGATAAAAATAGTCCAGATACATTTATATCTGACGCTGCTGGAAAAAGCATGTGAAAGATCTATATATGAATATTACATAAGCAAAGACTTATTGCCTGGACTAAATAAGAGTGGAGAGTAGATTAGATACGTTTTTGCACTTTTATTGTGTGTGGCTTGACATGTTGAGCTGAAGAAATACATTAACAGACAGTTTACTGGCTCGTTATAATAAGATCTGTTGATGGGAGTGAGAGCGATCTGCTCTCAGCTGATCTAAATCAAATCGTTTCACAGCTCAGAGATTCTGAAGCATGATCGTCCCCAGAAGTTTTTCCTTCCGAGGTTTGAAGTCTCTGTGTCCAGGACGTCATGTTATCGCCCATTATACAACAGTTAGGTCCGACCAAGTGATCTGATTGGACGAGAGTCATTCCATGAGTGATGATATAGTGAACAACAGCACTGGGACGTTTCACTACATGTATCACTCCGCTTCACAGTTTCTTATTTAAGCTATTTTTTCGGGCTTTTTATGCTTTTATTGTAGCTGCAGAGAGAGAGAGGGGAGAGAGAGGATGACATGCAGCAAAGGGCCACGAGTCGGACTCAAACCTGGGCCGCTGTGGTTAGAACGAAGCCTTAATGGTACGCTCTCTACCAGGTGAGGCACCGAGGCGCCCCCTACAGGTGATCTGTTAACCGTTAATCAGCGTCACATTAACGGTCGTTATCCATCTTAGATTTTAACAAAGGTGAAAATATTTCCAGAAATAACATTTGAATTAAGGAGAGGATGAAAGGAAGAAGCTTGGATACTTATGAGCCCGTGTGTCATGTACCAGTCCAGTTTCAGAACTATTTGTGTTGTAAACAAATTAATGATCAAATAAACAAACAAATGTGTTCAGAGAACTGCAGCCTCGTACCTACGACCGAATCACAGCTGTGCTTTAAATGAATACACATTCATATCAAAGCTCCAAGTTTCTTCTTCTGTGTTTTATTTGAAGTGTTGATCCATCAGAGGATGTAAAAACCATCTCAGTGTAGTTTTACATCTCCTCTCTCAGGCTTCTCTCTGGAGCTCTAGTAACAACAGGTCGGTGAGCCAATCAGAAGAGAGGAGGCTCTGAGCCTCTCTTCTGATTGGCTGACTGTTTTCTGAGTGATCCAATAAAAATAAAGCAGATTTCAGGTAAAACACAAGGTTTGGATGGTGGGTCCAGGTGGGCGGGGCTTGGTGACTGCTTTGTTGTGACATCACAAAGTTCCAGAAGTCCTGACGGCTGGTTTTAAGGCTCAGTTTCTGAATACAGGCTGTGTGCATTTCTCTGTGGACTGAGGCTTTGATACTTTCACAGTATTAATATAGAAGCTAGAGCTGATCTATAATCACACTACACATGGACAGAGACCTTTACACTGGAGGAGCTTTAAAATAAAACAGCCTGAACACAGTCTGACATTAATATTCTGTCTCTGCTACGTCCTGAACACAAACAGTTAAAAGCTCATAATAAAATTTGGCTGCTGCCCAAAATAAATAATGAAAAGTTAATGAAGAGTTCATAGAAACGAGGCTTAAAATATGTTCACATTTTAGAGAATGTAATTAATATCTTCCTCATACATTATATATTATTTCCCCCTCCTACAACCCAGCTGCTGTTAATCACAATGTTCATTTTCATGAGCTGGCCCGAGGATATCACTGTGATCCGCTCATCACTAACACATGACATAAAACTTTAAGTTCATCTGCTGAAGTCAACAGAAGAGCTGCTGCATGTTTATCACACACAGAGCAGGAAGCTGAAACAAAGAGGAGACAAAGTAAAATAAGTTAATCAATAATAAATAAATGGTACCGTTAACTGAACTTATGAGTATTCTGTTCATGGGAGCGTCCCAGTCAGACTTTACTGAGGTACTGGTTATTCAGTTATTTATTTGTAGGCATCAAATCACTCAATGGTTTTCGAGCCCTAAAAATGTTTGTGACACAGAAGGAGAAATGACTTCGCTCCTAACATGACAAAACTCCCGTCTCCTGGATGTGAGTGAATTATTTATGTAAACGTTGATCCGTGCATCGTCATGTGTTATTGTATGTTTCTCTCTGTGTAGTGTCCGTCCTTTAGAGAAACATAAGCTGGAGAAATCTAATCATTTACATTAAACTCCAGTTTTAGCCGTGAGTTTGAGACTTTAGATTTTACAATCAGACCAAATTTCTACCAGTTCAGTTGTTGTTGGGTCACAAGCTCCAACTGATCAGGACACAACAAACAAATGATATGATAAATAATAAATAATGATCACACACACAGAGCTGTTGACTTGTGCTCTGGTCCTGGTCTGTATGTAGAGGAAGTGCAGTTTGACCTTTTGTTTCTACTCGTCATCATCGACTCACACAGACAGAAAACAATGAGTCTGTAGCAGACACACAAGAAACCTGAGAGAGAGAGGGAAGTGAGACAAGTGATGCTGCCTAATTAGCTTTGTCTTAATTAGATCTGCTAACGAACTCAGTGGAGACAGCTGCCACTGCCTCGAAGACACCTTTTATTCTCCTTGTCAGCACATTCATGTCGAATATACAAATAAATACAGATAGTCATTTGAAGTGAATCATGCTGTGTCCATCACAGACGGTCTGTATACTGTAAATCATTTTAACTGAGGTGTTGACTGAGAGGACGTCGTCTCAGCATCATTGACTCATCACTGGATTTTCATTAGTTCCCAAACAGAAGCTTGTTTTAGAAAGAATGCTGATGTTGCTCTGTGTCAGCTGGAAGTGCTCTGCTGTCCCCTAGTGGCCATAAATCAATGAATGCAGCTTTAACTTATATTTGTATGCTTTGCTATTGCTACATAGCTATCATTAGCATTAGCAGTCTTGCTGAGAGCTTTGGCCATTGTGTTTACAATACAAGAGGTTATACTACGTCCTCTGAGCAGCCTGGATTCTACAGTGACTCGGTATCGGAAAGTGACAAGGCTTGCCAACCGGGCTAGCTGGTTAGCATGCTAACTTCAGTATCATGAAAGGGGTGATAGAAATAGAAGCCAAATTGGTGAGTAAAGGAATGAAGTTTGATGCTTAACTCACAATGTTTCTACTAGACTGTAAGCAGCTGTTAATGCTAACGTTAGCTATGTAGCATTAGCAAAACTTACAAACAGCTCCTTTTAAAGAACTTTTAAAACAGTAAGGGCCGGTTTATGGTCTCACAGGACTAATTTACGGCACATGCCGTCATAGAGTCGGGGGAGATGCAGTATTGTTAACAGACAGTCTCCTGGAAGACGCTCATCGTATTGAACTCTGTCGTTCACCTGAAAATAGTTTAAAAACGAAGGTGTTTTTGAATCCATCCAATTATCCGCTGAGCATTTCAGGAGGAGTACAAATCCCGCTTCAGCATTTCCATGAATTTTGATGAAGCAGGTTTTGGAGCAGAGACACAGTACGTTGACATGTGACACCAGTTCATGAGTGAATATCACCAGTTAATAGGAGGGAACATGGAAACATTGCTGGATCTGTAGGGATCAGACCAACCTGCCTCACACAGATGAATCCTCTCAGTCCTGTGAGGGAATCAGAGCTGGGTTGAGCCGTTCCTCTGCTCTTGTCGCTGCTATGTCAAAATGAAAGCATTTATTTCTGCATGCTTTTCCCTCAACCCTAATATGAAAGTAATTATGCAGATAATGGAGAGGAGCTGATGATTCATCAGAGACTTGTGAGTTATCAGGCTGGTGGAGAGGGAAAGCAGCAGAATGAGGGGAGGGGAGGGGTGCGACCTCTCCTGTGGGACAGCGGGTCCTCCATTTTTGTTTTTCCTAAGAAACAACCCACATTAACGTTGTAAATGTGACTGTTGCCACCGTCCAGAAAAACTATTTTAACTGTCAGGAAGTGAAGGTAAACATCCGTCTCATTCTCATATCTCAGCCAAACACTTTGGCACAAACATTCACTAGGACTCGAGGATGAACTGATTAGATCTTGGTGGTCAAAGGTCAAAGATCAGTGTGACCTCAAAAAACACTTTTTAGCCATTACTCAAGACTTCACACAGTAATTATGACAAAATGTCACACATATTCATATTTTCTATGACTGTGGATAAACAGGGATGTGACCTGAAACTAGTTTGAGAGGAGGAGGAGGTGATTCTAGTTTATAGATTAAATGACATACGGGAGAAAATGCGGGACAAATTTCAGCATTTTTATTTTGAAATAGGGGACGATCCAGTATCATACAGACTCTTCTAATGGGATGGAGTGAGATAGACAGACAGTACGATTGGAACCAACAACTCTTCTCTATATGTTAACGTTGATCTGCTGCAGTGAAAACACTCAGAGCTAAAACCTCCAGCCTTCTTCTTCTTCTTCTTCTTCTTTCCAGGGTCCAACAGCAGCAATAAAAACAGACTATTACACCCATAAAGCAGCGTTTTTTCCCCGCATCACAGAGAATGATGTTGTTGTTGGTCATTATGTTCCACTGTAATATTATCCACTAGATCCACCTCACAGAGGGAGAGCAGACAAGCTCAGAGGCTCAGAGCTGATGTGAATCACATACTGAAGACGAATGTATTCTCTGTGGTGGCGGTACGTCTTCATAGAGCCTTTACGTCAGCACATTATTAAAACTTATTGAAGCAGTTTGATGGAACCATCTGAAAACGCACAGCACAAGCAGAGGTAGTACAGTGGTGGTACAGTGTTGCTTTTACCATCAGCCCTAAAAAGCTCATTATGGCCGAACGTTAATGCAGCAATTACAGAGGGAGGGAGGCAGCTAATGGATGGATCACAACTACAGCCGGTGTGTTTCTCTGGGGGTTTCTCAGATACAGTCACAACAACACATCTGTGCTTTTGCCTCATTTTCTGTAGCTACATGACAAAGCTGCAGACTAGAGATTTGGATTTGAGTTGCAGAAATGAGGAGATCCAACTTGACTTGACTTGAGACTCATTGTAATTGATTCATACTAAACACTGACAGACCTGAACGTCTTGGACTGACTCTATTTTAACAGTGTAAAGTGCAAATGCTCTGCTCCTGTCAGTGTTAACCCTTCACCTCCTCTCTCTCCAGCTGCGATCGAGGCCTGCCTGGGTCACCTCCTCAAGAGACGGGCGGCTGGGTTTCTCCGCAGTGACAAGATCGCCGCCCTCTTCACCAAAGTTGGAAAAGTCTACGACACAGCCGGCGAGGTTTGTCGCAAAGTGCAGGAGCAGCTCCAGCAGCAGGCTGATCTAACCAGGTTGGTCTCAGACCCCCCCGCCCCATGCTGTTTAAGCCCCAGCTTCGTGTTTCCACCAGAGACCACACCTGACAATCAGAATTTAATTTATTAAAGTGAGTGAATCTTAATTACAGAGGAGGAGATGCTCTTCTCCATGACAGCCTCTTTGTTATGGATGATAATGAGAGTCACAGTGCAGCTTTAATTATGCACCAAAACATCAACTAATCAGCCACAATAACTGTCAGAGAGTCCGTCTTTACACAGGGTGACACAGGAGAACACCTGCAGTCCAGAAGACAGCTTACCTTTTACCTGTGATTCATATAACACCAAATCATAACAGACATTATCTCAATGCACTTTACAGAGTCAGGTCCAGACATGGCAATATTGTAGAGAGAAACCAACTGTTCCACCATGAGCAGCAGCTGGTGACAGTGAAGAGGAAAAACTCCCTTTAACAGGAGGAAATGTTGGCGTTCGATCAAGAGGACAGATTTCCTCTGGACTTAAGTTTTATCTCCTGAGCACTGATGAAATTTAATTTCAGGAACTTGCTGTTAAAGCAGAGGGAGTCCTGACACTGAAGCTGCTGTAGTGGAAAAGACCTTTTCACACCTGACGACCCCAAAACAAAGACTACACTGAGTCCAGCTGAAGTCTGGATCAGTAAATCACTGTAAATCAGTAGAAATGAATAAGGGCTAATGCACTAAGGCTACGTCCACACCACTACGTTTCCTCCTACCATCCACACCACTCTGGAGTTCTCGCTGACAGTTAGCCAGCTATCGATAGCAACATTTGCCGAACACATTAATAATAAGAGTAACAGCAAGTCAGCTAACGTTATCATGTCTACTGTAGCCGTCACTAATGAAAACAGACTGTAACATTATGAACCATCAAGTCACTGACACATGGAGGAAAAGAAAAACCAGTTCTGAGTCGAGCTGGAGCCTTTAACAGCTCATAAGGTTTTCCTCCCAGTAAACCAGACCAGTATCTGCTCTATGGTCAGACTGGGAAAGAAATTCAGCCTTCGACTGATCTTCTGGGACTGGCTGCATCAATGACACTGATGAAGCCACTAAAGACACTGACGGAGCTGGTAAAGACTTAAAAGACTTAATGGATGTTTTGACGGTCCACCAGCATCTTAGCCGGTAGTCCTCAGTCCAGTCCACTGATCTGTCTCGTCTCTTTCTGTGTCTGACGCTTTTTTTAGATGAAAACACGGTTTCTTCTTCTTCAGTGGAGGAAATTCTGGAAGGTGACTTTCACCTGAGCACTGTGTACTACACTACTGTACTGTACTGTACTGTGCTTCGTTCTCGGCTCAGGACGCCATTACTCCACTATATCTTTACACAGAGAATAGATGCTTGCTGCTGTATTAATGTTTAAAATCTCATTTACTGAAACTTTAAACAGAATTAAACCAGCTGACCAGTGCTCAGCTTCTTTAAACCTGAAACTTACTTGTTGCTTCAGGTTTTTGCTTCTGTTGTTCACAAAAGGGTGAGAACCTGCAAATTGCTTCTTGCAGGTATATTTTTATTTTACTTGTTTGCTTTTTGTGGGGGTGCGTTTGTATTTCATACATGCAGCACCAGCCAGAAATACACCTGGTCACCTGCTCAGTCAGGTTTTCTGTCCGTTCCTCACATTGAACCGAAAGTGTGGTTTGAGGTGCAACGTTTAATTTAGTCATAAACTTTCTGTCATTATCTCCATGTAAAACACACAGTTACAGACACAATCTCTGGTCAGCTGAGTGTTTACTGACGCTGAGCAATCTGTGTACACACTGTGATAAGCCTCAGGTCCATACATATGTATTTCTGTGTGTGTGTGTGTGTGTGTGTGTGTGTGTGTGTGTGTGTGTGTGTGTGTGTGTGCGCAGAGTCTGATAAACTGCCTTATCTGCAGACTCTGTCGAGCTGTTTGCAGCCCCATTAATTGTCCATTAGCCTGAGCCACTGGCTGCCACACACACACACGCACGCACACACACACACACACATCTGCATAAATAATGCACAAACAATAAAACACGGACAGAATGTGTAGCGAAACGTCGTTGCGTGATGTAGATCAGGACGCCGGGCGCTCGCCGTTCCTTCTTTATATCAGCCGCGGTCGCTTGTTCATCTGTCACATCTCATTGGCCTTTATTTCCCCAGACAGACCGCACACAACATCACAGCCTGTTGTTGTGTGTGGATCACACTCCTCCACCAGAATACACGCACACACACACACACACACACACACACACACACACACAGGCATATCCCCACCCCCACCCCCCTCTCCCTGTCGTCTCACCTCAGGGCTCCATCTCTCATTTACCCTGGTTGCCATGGCAACGTGTTTTGTGCCACTGGCAGTGAAAGAGGCAGAGAGCATGATGGGAAACAAAGAGAGAGAGAGAGATCAACAGAGGGATAAAGGGTTACAGCAGAGCAGGATCTGTGTGTGTGTGTGTGTGTGTGTGTGTGTGTGTGTGTGTGTGTGTGTGTGTGTGTGTGTGTCTGCTTGAACAGGTTGTATTTGCCCCCACCCCCGTCTCCTGCTCAGAAGTGAGTTTATGAAAATAAACCAGAGGAAGCTCCTGAGTCTCCTCCACATTAAAGGATTACACCCAGGCTCTTATTTTGATAGTTTGCTTGGTTTTATATAATAATGTTATAAGATCTCAGATGCAGCGACGTTGTCAAAGCAACATGAAACACAAACACAACGTTTCTTCTAGACTGGTCAGTCAACAGCTGATAATGCTAACATTAGCTATGTAGCATTAGCAAAAACTAACATATACCTCCTTTAAAGTTGAGCTTGATGTTTCATTCATGACTTTGGAAAAACAATCTGCACTCAAGGTCCACTTACTAACCTGTTGTGGAGCTTTCCTGATGAAGACACTGTCTGAAGTAGTCTTTGGAAGAAGTGAGTAAGTGGACTTTGAGTGGAGAATTAAATGCATGTGTACGGTGTCAGCAGAAGTGCAGAGAAGATGTGCAAACATTTCTGTTTTGGGTCTTTAGATCTACAACTAATTTGGTACATTAGCACCATTCGCTAATGTTTTACACCTGTGACCCACAGCTGCAGAACACACAGAGTACTACAGAGTACTACAGAGTATTACAGAGTACTACTGAGTATTACAGAGTGCTACAGAGTATTACAGAGTGCTACAGAGTATTACAGAGTACTACAGAGTATTACAGAGTGCTACAGAGTATTACAGAGTGCTACAGAGAACTACAGAGTACTACAGAGTATTACAGAGTACTACAGAGTACTACAGAGTACTACAGAGTACTACAGAGTACTACAGAGTATTTCAAACCCTGTCGTGTGTTTATTTATTATTATGTTATTTTGTCGTAATATTAATGAGGTTTTTGTGTCACTGGGTCGTTAAAATCAACAAAGAAACATCTGCAGGAGGAGACGCTGACATCATCCTGATGCTCCTGCACCACACACACACACACACACACACTCACCATTCCTCTAAATGGTAGGGGAATGCACAAATCGTGACTTAGCTGAAACACACACACACACACACACACACACACACACTGCGGGGAGATCTAACATCGTGACTAGCAGCAGAGTCCCGCTCAGCACACACACACATTAGCTTGTTGAAGAGGGTGTGTGTGTGTGTGTGTGTGTGTGTGTGGTGTGTGTGTGTGTGTGTGTGTGTGTGTGTGTGTGTGTGTGTGTGTGTGTGTGTGTGTGTGTGCTGTAGAAGAGCCAGGGTCTGGATGACAGCGCTGACGTCAGGCGTGTGCCTCCATATTCATGAAACTGATCAGCTGATTTAAAGATAAAGTAGCTCCTTTAGTCCGACACAGATTCATTAAAACACAAACAGTGATCAGCTGTTTGAGAAGCTGCTGCTGAGCGGTGATGAGCTGCAGTGTGTAGTGATGCTGTTGAACGCTGCCTCCACACGGTCAGAGTTTCTTTTCATGTATGAACCGTCACATCACATGACCCGGAAGGTGGAAATAATGTTGGCGTGGCCCTTTAATTTTTTATCTGTGTCATTGAGTTTTTCCGACTGTCTCGCGCTCATGGACACGATGTCTCAGTGACGCACAAACAATCGCCGGGACTCAAGAACGCACTGATCAGATTTTGGTGGTCAAAGGTCAAAGGTCAGTGTGACCTGAATAAATAAAACAAAATAAATACTCTGCATAAATACTGACTGGACTACTTTTATTTTATGTTAACGGTTACTGCAACAGAGGAAAGGAAATGACAGCAGACTATATAAACACATACATATGAGCGTATAGATAGAGTCATGTGACGCAGGTGTGAGTGCGAGCGAGTCTTGGCAGGTGTTTTGACCAGTGGAAAAGGAGCTTCAGTGTTTCAGGGTCTGGTGAAGACCGGACCAGCAGGTGTGGAACCCCCCAGGCTCTGATCCTGGGCCTGTACATCCACACTGTTTAGGGTTAGGGCAACATGTCACCTCACTTGTGTTCTGTCTGATCAAAGGTTTGTTTGTTTGTTTGTTTGTTTGTTTGTTTGTTTGTTTGTTTGTTCGTTAAATGTCGATGTCAGACTGTAAACACAAACCTTCCTCTGTGGTTGTTCCTGTGTTGACCTGCAGGAGAACTCAGAGCGTGGGACATGAACCTCTGAGGAGACAGGGCTCCTCCACCACCAGCCGCCCCCCCCAGCCCCTCTCCGCCCAGGCCATCAAACACATCTGGGTCCGGACGGCTCTCTTTGAGAAGGTTCTGGACAAGATAGTCCAGTACATCGTGGACAACTCCAGGTAATTAGTTTGATTCTGAGCCGTGCGGCGGCGACTCGCGGCGCTCGGCTCCAGTGGCTTAAATCACCTGTTTATGGTTCCATTCTGCCGCTGCTCTGCTCTGGCCTCTGCCTGACTAACAGCAAGGTACAGCAAACAGCAAACCAGGCTCCGGATCAAAGCCTCAGACCTGAAGTGATGCAGTTCGGACAGACGGACGCACTTTTCAAAAGGAGGAAAATCCACCTGAAGAAACACGAGTTGTGTCGTCTGATGTTTCATTTCTGTTGTTCCTGATCTTACAGCCAGGTTAAAGGTCCGGTTCCTTCAGAGAGGAAATCTATCAGCAGACGTTCACTTTCACCAGGAACACACTTCCTGTTGCGTGGCGGCTGCATCGCTGAGCTGCTGCGGAGAAGCACGAGTTTACAGTTACTGAATGTTGATTTCTCTTCATTATTAATTAATTTAAATTGATTGTGACAGAAAACGTCTCTTAATGTCTCTGTCTCCTCATGTAGCTGCTACAGTGGTTAAAGAATATATTAGTATTTTTCACGTCCGTGTCAGATTCAGATTCAGACTAGAAACTATAGTGAAGGAGGATGGGATGTTGCTGGTGTGATGTCACTATGACATCATCAGGTCTTGTCTCTGTCTGTTTCTGCTGCGAGACGCCAAATCTGGAGATAAATATATTTGAACCACTGTAGCAGCTGCATGTGGAGACAGAAACATAAATCAGAAATTAATTAATAAAGAAGAGAAATCCGAACTCGCCGCTGTGAACACGCACACGTGTGTGATTCTCCGCAGCAGCTCAGCGACGCCAGCCTCAGCCTCAGTCTGGTTCTCTCATTCTTTTCAACCCTCTGATACGACCCAGAGGAGTGTCTCCTGAAATAGCGCTCCAGTACCGGACCGCGGTCGCACCGGGAGTGGCCCACCTACCTTCGTCACCATGGTTACTATAATAATGGTCATGGGTTGGTTGGGTTTAGGAAAAGATGGCTGCTGTGTCTCAGATCAGATGCTTCAGTCAGGTCACCTCCCTGCAGCCGTGAGGTTGATAAATACAGCAGCTTCAGGAAGTAGTCACAGCCCTTCTCTTTACTGTGTTTTACTGTTTCCATTTAAAATGGATAAAACTGCCATTTTTTTCCATCAACCTATAATCAATAATCCATAATAACAAAGTGAAAACTGACTTCAGCTCAGAACGTCTCCTCATTAGAAACGGATGATATTTAATGATCTTTTCCTTTAATTCACCTTTTTCTGTCTCTGTTTGTCGCTGCAGTAAATACTACGAGAGAGAAGCTCTGATGCATGACTCAGTGTTCGGGCCGATCCTGGCAGCTCTGCTGGGTGAGTACATCACAGAGAAGTTAAACTACTCTGGTTCTTACAGCCATGGATCAACACTTCACATAAAACACAGAAGAAGAAGAAAATATGGAGCTTTAATATTTGATAAAAACATAATCATGTAATTAAATAATCATTTAGTGCCATAAGGTTCTGTTTTTATCCAGACAGGATCAGGTTCGTAAAATTAACCTTTCATTTAACCTGAGGAGTGATGCTCACTGACAGTGTGGTGAATGTGTCTCCATGTGTCTCCATGTGCCTCCATATGACTCCATGTGTCTCCATGTGTCTCCATATGACTCCATGTGTCTCCATATGACTCCATGTGTCTCCATATGACTCCATGTGTCTCCATGTGTCTCCATATGACTCCATGTGTCTCCATGTGTCTCCATGTGTCTCCATATGACTCCATGTGTCTCCATATGACTCCATGTGTCTCCATGTGTCTCCATATGACTCCATGTGTCTCCATATGACTCCATGTGTCTCCATGTGTCTCCACATGTCTCCACGTGTCTCCATATGTCTCCAGTGGGGCCCTGTGCTCTGGAGTACACCAAGCTGAAGACATCAGACCATTTATGGACCGACCCTTCAGCCAACGAGCTGGTTCAGCGCCACCGAATCCACGGAGCCCACCGGAGTCAGGACGCCATTGCCGGCCGCCGGCCCGCTCTGGGGGTGAGTGCGGAGGCTGATCCTTCAGTCCTCTGGAGGTGTCGTGTTGGGTGGTGGACGGCGTTCACCGAGGACGTGTAGAAGTTGGTAGTCGTGTGAGTTTGCTGTTAAAAATCTTCTCTGCTCCAGATCCGCAAGAGGCAGTCGAGCGGCAGCATGTCAGAGGACAGGTTCGCGGCGTCTGCCAGGGAGTACGTGGAATCGCTCCACCAGAACTCCAGGACTCACCTTCTCTACGGCAAGAACAACGTCCTGGTGCAGCCGGTACGACGCCACAGCCTCACTCTGACATCACAGAAACCTATCATCACACAGAAAGACAAGCTTCACTTTGCAGCCGAGATTAATGATAATAATAATCATTTTTATTCAGGCAACAGTGAAACAAGCAGATGATGGAAACCATGACAGTATTTTTGTGTCATAGTGAAAATAAAAGCTAACACAGTGTCACCAGCTGAAGGTCGATCAATAAAAATCAATGAGTCAATAAAAATCAATCCGTCTTAAAGAGCAACAAATGTACAATCAAGGATTCTACTATAAATTCAACACTTTTATTCTGACATGAAACAAAACCTGTAAAGTTAAATATAAAACCTGGGAACCATTTCATCACATATATGTGTAGCTCATACTAATATGTATGTTTATGTAAGTATTCTTATATTGTAGACGCATGTTACATCAATACATGTTCATGCCTTTATATACACATTATATTATGTACATATATATATACCACTTTACAATTAATGAGAAATTACTTGTAAAACATATATAAACATATAGAATTTTTATATGTATGTTGTTTGAATAAACTTGCATTATGATATATATTGTACAATACAAAAATTGATTTTTAGTATATGTACAATATATACATTTTACTATGGGTATGTGATGATAATATATTCCTTATAATTAACATATATGAGAACATCAGTGTTGATATATTATGACTTTATTCTCAAAGCTGAAGCTGCTGCTGTGGAGGCAGCAGACAGACAGCTCTCTGCTGCTGCACAGACAAACTGCAAATGATGCTTTTTCATTTATTTTTTCTTTACACACACACACACACACACACACACACACACACACACACACACACACACACAGTGAAAGCTGCACCTCTCCTGTCTGTAATGTGCTCTGTGCTGCCAAATGGCTGCGGCGTGTTTGGCCCTGGGAACGTATAACGAGCTCATATTTACCTCCCACGATGCTCGGCCTTTGACTGAGCCACGCTAACACACATACACACACACACACACACGCGCACACACACACGCGCGTGCGCTAAATGGTAGCTACTGTATATGATCCTACGCTCTGAACCTCCGTACACAACGTGACGTGTGGAAACATGTACAGTGTTTAATATTATCTCACAGACTAAACCTGACCGCACCGAGAGGCCCTGACAGCCTGTTTTTGTGTTGCCATGGAGACGCCATTGTCATTGAAAACGATGCTCATCATAAGTTTATAACAGACTTAAACTTTGAATGTTGCTTATTTAGCCACAAATGTTTAATGTGTACGAGAGGAGATGTTTCTGACAGGTTGACCTGTTGGTTCTGACAGAGCGACATGTTGATGATATTTACCTTCCTCTACCACTTTAATTTTCATCTGTTTTCTATCCATCAGAACTCTGTAAAACCACAAACAAATATTCTTACATTTCTGTTTGTGCTTGGATTAAACAAGGGGCTGAGTTATAACAGATCAGAGCACACAGACGTCAGACGCCTGTTTTTAAATTCAGTGTGACTTACACTTCCCGAGGATCTCGTCACCTCTGACGTCCATCATGAATAAATTGATGAATCTGCTGAAGAATCATAGAAAAGATGCTCTTCAGTCTCAAAGTGATGCTGTCGTGTTGGACTACAAACATGCTAAGAGCTAATTCAGCAGATTTTCACCAGCTCAGAATGTAAACAAATATAATAATAAATAAAAACTGGTATCAAATTGTGGCCCACAGCTGGGTAACTGTCTCCATGGCAACATTATACTCATTTATTTATTCATGTGGATCCCCATCAGCCACCACCAAGGTAGCAGCTACATTAGCTAAACAACTGTAAAACTACTAATAAACCAGTTCGTCATTAATGATCATACAGTCAGATATTATGTAGGAAAACAAGAGACTGGTGTTCTTCTTTTAACGCTCCTACTTGTTAAATGTGAAATATTCTACTTCCTGTTTACATCTCCCTAAACATGCTGGGAAATAGGGAAAGTTTAAATCTCCTCTATCAGCTCATATACAGATGTTGAACTGTTTCAGGAGGTTCAACTGTGAATCAATAGATCTTTTAATAACCCCCCCCCCCCTCCTGGCAGAAGAAGGACATGGAGGTGTTGCGGGGCTACCTGTCGCTCCACCAGGCTGGGGACAACCTCACCCTGAAGTGGACCCCCAACCAGCTCATCAACGGCACGCTGGGAGACTGTGACCTGGAGAAGAGGTATCACACCCCCGCCATGAATTTATTAACGTGAATTTAAACTCTGACAATGAAGTGAAACGTGACGGCCGCCATCTTGTCTCTGTCAGTATCTACTGGGACTATGCACTGACTGTTCCTCTGCGGCAGATAGTCTGTATCCACTGTCATCAGCGCCGTGAGTCACAGTCATATTACACTCCGTCAGTCATGAAGGGGCCGTGTCTCATCAATGTATTGATTGATCGTCTTGATAGAGAGTACATGTGCTGTTAACAGGCGGGTGTGTCTTTCCTCCAGCTGACTGTGGCGGGACGCTGGTCCTGGTGAGTCAGGATGGGATCCAGCGGCCGCCCCTCCACTTCCCCCCCGGTGGTCACCTCCTGGCCTTCCTCTCCTGCCTGGAAACAGGCCTCTTACCGCGGGGTCAGCTGGAGCCCCCCCTCTGGTCCCAGAAAGGCAAGGTCAGTGTGTGTCCCCTTGTTAGAGCTGCCCTGTCATTCAAACTCTGCGTGCAGCTTTAATACTGTGTCTTTACGTGAAGCGGCTCAGTGTGTGTTTTTGTTCTCTGGTGTGTGTGTGTGTGTGTGTGTGTGTGTGTGTGTGTGTGTCCTGCAGGGAAAAGTCTTCCCTAAGCTGAGGAAGAGGAGCAGCGCCGCCCGGCTCATCGACCAGGACAGGAACGGCGAGGAGCAGACGGCTGCTGACTACGTGTTTCGCATCGTCTACCCAGGATACCGCTACGACGCCAGTAAGTCGCACTGTTACACACACCTGTCCGACCCGTTCCCGCTCATGTCTCTGCTTTCTGAATAACCAGTGTGTCTGTTTATGATGTGTTTACAAAGTGCGGGTGTGGTGTGCCGTCGTCCCCACGATGCACATGTGGAGGCCTGTGGGACGGCTCTGCTCTAACTGTGTTCTCTGTTGTCCCACTGGTGCGAGCAGTCACTATAAACTACCACCACACCACGGGCAGCCGCGCTCCGTCGCTGGACGATGACGAGGAAGAGGAAGATAGGCTCCATGCTATGATCTCAATGATCTGCTCGCGGAACCTCACAGACCCTAATGTCATGAAAGGTTTTTATCACCTTAACACACCCACCCGACCCCACCGAAGCTAAGTTGCGGGCCGTATAGCTACGTGTTGTGAACGGTTTCGTCGTCGAGTCGGCCCAGGCTAGGCGTAGAGCCCCCTACCTGCCCGCCCCCCCTGCCACGATATATCTGGATCTACAGGTATATATATAGAGGTTCACGAGCGACCAATTCGCCTCTCAGGCCCCCCTCCCCTCCTCCACCCTTCTTCCCGACCTCACCTCCACCAGCTCTGTCTGCCTGTGTGTGTGCTGCCTGACGACGAGCCCAACAGTGTGGAGTAGGCTGGGGGGGGGGGCATCTTTAATGAAAATTAAGAAATGCTAACATTAGCAATAAAACAACCATTAATACATTTTATACATTAAATGTGAGAAAGTAGTCAGATATAAACAAATCGAACACTCGCTGAGACATTACAGCCTCATGGAGACGCTTTAGGACAAATAATGTGGAGTTAGCCTCGTCCGTAAGAAGCCACCTGGCTCTGGCAGGTGAATCAGGTGGAGATAGATAGATAATAAAAAGTTTCCTCCCATTTGTTGCTGTTTGAAATGGACACGTGGTCTTGATTTTAGTCATGAAAATTATCTCCCATAATAATAATCATCTGTTGTTTCTATTGTGGTTTATAATCAATATCTTTCTATTAACAATGGATCAAAGGGGGTTGTTCATAGTGACCCACAGAAGATTAGCAAAGAGTTCTACAAAGCTTTTTAGCCTCTTTTAGCTAAAAGTTAAATCACTTTTGTTAAAAACGTTTAGCTAAATGTTTTAAGTACAAGTTTTTTCAGCTACGCTTCATTCAGCTCTCATCATCTTTGTTTTCATTCTCTGTTTTCAACGACACAGTTCTGATTAGCTAAACCCACTGGATGCTCTTGCGTAGCACCAAACTGCAGACAGAAAAGAAAAGTTAGCAACTAACACGTAGCCGCTAAAGAGACAGATGTTTTTTCTCAGGAGGTTGTGGAGACCAAAACCGAACATGAAGGAAAGTGGATGTTGGACTAGTTTTCATCAGTTGGACAGAAACATGACACTTAATGATGCTAATGACGCTCTGTGTGTGTCTGCTGTGTCAGGCAGCTGTTTGCTAACATGTTGTTTTAAGCTAGTTCTTGTGTCCCACAGCATATGCCAATGAAATATATGAACATATAAAAAAAAAACATATGTAAAAATTATATAATGAAATTCGAACATCTAGCACATACAAATATGTATGTTTATGTATGTATGCTTATATTTTAGTCATGTTACGTAAATATATATCCATCCCAAAGCCTGTCAATATATGTTGATATTATAAACAGTATTGTTAAAACAATGTTTAAAATTAATGAGAAATTGATAAGAAAAACATATAGAAGCATATTTAATTTTATATATGTTGTTTTAATGAACTTATATAAACAATAATAAACACATATAAATTAAATATATATCATTAACATATGTTATACCCTCTAAAAGTTCATCAAACAGATATTTGTAATATATGTACATATACAAATCTTTAATGTTATAAACTTATATCTTCATATATCCAGAGGATGTATATATGTGATAATAATAATATATCCCCTGATATGGACAAACAGGAATATGTCATATATTACATTTCAGTTGGGAAGAGGCCCAAAAAAACAAAAGGTAAATCAATAAAAACACTAAATGTCGCTTTGAGAGGATTATGCCAGTGTATGGTAATGAGCATGTTAATGCTACTGATGTGTACAAATGCTACATGTAGCATTTTTTACGCTACATACAACAGTATTTGCTTTATAGCCGCACACGCCTCACTCAGCGTCCTCTACAGCTCACAGCATCCCCATTATCACATTGTCCTGTGTGTCACAGTGTCATCAAACCCTGACGTCAGATTTTATTCAGGTGTATCTGTGAGTCGTCAGCACGGTCTCCACAGATGCACATTTAACTTGAGTGACATAAAATATGATGCTGCCAAAGAAAGAAGCTGCGTGTCAGAGGAAGTCTGAGAGAATGAGGGAGTCTTCATCAGCCACATGAATCCTTCAGAGCCAAACTGATCACTGTCGACTCAACAGTAAAAAACACTTCGGCTCCTTGTCGGCTGAATTTGCTGCGTGTTTTCTGGACATTGTAATCTGGCACAATAACATCCTGTCTGTAGAAAATGGTGGCTTTGTCACAGATATTGTCAGACGTGCAGTTAATGCCTCAACAGCTGCTGACACACTCCCCCTACACCCTTCCTGTTTAATTTCACTCTCTCTGTCTCCTCTCTGTCTTGCCGCCTCTCAGCGACACGATTTAATCCACTCGCTTGGCTACGCACACTGGAAACACTCTGGTTTTATAGACACAGCGACTGCACACGTCACCTGCCACCTGGTTTCATCACAGATTCAAACTTCCCCAGGTCTCCTCACCTAGGCCTTTCTGGCTGCTTTGCATTCTGGGATTTGCAGTGCCGACTGCCGTAGAGTTCTGAGAGGGTACAGCTGTTGAAGCATGCCTCAGCACTGTTGGGTTCACGCTGTCGTGGCCAAGAATCGCTTTGATAATTTGCTGAGTTTTTTTTTTATTTTCTTATTTTTTTGCACTTCTTTAATTTGACTTAATTCTGTTTCCTTCTTTTTGTCCTTTCATTTCTCACTTGCAACATGCTTGACAGTTTTTGCATGGGAAAGATGCATCGTTTCATTGTTTTCTGAAGAACGACTCTGTGTTTCTGCATATTTGTGATGGAAAATCCTTCTCAGTCTCCTCCTCTGTTCGTTTTGATTTCTCTCTCTGACTTCCTCGGTTGTTTCTCCTCTGTTTGTGCAGTCGTTTGCTGCGATGCTGTTCACTGTAATTCTTCACTAACCCCGCCACCCCTTCCCCCCTCCCTCGCCCCCTCCTCCACCCCTCTCATTACGGTCCTGTGGGGTTCCGCAGTAGTAGAGACGTGGAGTCCCGGTGTGAGCGGGGTTGCATTACTGAGCCCAAAAACACTTGCTGATCACATATAGTCCTAAAGTAAAGAGGGGGGAGGCCAAATGTCGGTCTCGCTCCAGCATTCTTTCTGTTTGCTTTTTTTTTTCTGTTCTTAATATTATTTGTTTTTTGGGGTTATTGAACAACCACAGCGCAGCTTCATATTTATGACAGGTCATCAGCTCCAACCTGAAGAATTAAGGTGAAGAGCATTTATTTAATGTTGAAGTTTTTATGATTTTTCCTCCCCTCTGTGTGCCCTTTAACTGGTGTCCATTTGTTTTTGTTGTTTCTGAGGTGATTTCTTTTGGTGTCTCTTGTCTTGTTCTGGCTTTATGCATCCTGCATGGCCTGAGCGTCAGCCTCGTCCCTGCCCTCTCCTCTTCTTTCAACTCTTCTTCTCTTCTTCCTCTCCTCCTTCCCCCTCTCTCCTGTTGTCTGGAGCGTCCCTCTGCTCTCTGCTCTCTCCTCTCTGAATGAACTGATCCAGCATGGCCTCCCTGCATCCTCTCTGCCTGTCTCTCCCACAGCAGCGGTCCTGCTTCCTGAACTGTCCCCCTCCACTTTTGGTTTCCTCTCTACACTTGTTTTTTTTTTTTTTTCCAGCTCTCACATGTAACATGAGTGTAAAATGTCCATCCATCACTTCATCTCTTGATGTCATGAATAACAAGGAGCGATACATGGAGAGATGTATTTATGGTTGAGCTGAGGGACCTGTGTCATAATATGTAAGACGTAAAGCAGAGCCAGCGTGAAGACTTTTACAAACACATGAAAACAGCATCGTCCATTTTGTCTCGCAGCACTGAGACCTCCTCTCTGTCTTCTCGCTTTCCTTCTCTCCGGTTTAGACCACGGGGAAATGATGGAGATGCAGGGTTTCGGAGGAAGCCCGTCGTCATGGCAACAGGCCGAAGTAACCACTCACGAGTCCCTGTGCCAGTCCTGCACCACTGCTGGTAGCAACGTGTCATTCGACTACCCGGCCGGCTGTACCTGCATACACGACCCAGCAGACATTCACACGTATGCACTTTAAACCTGAGCGTGTTGTAGAGAACTGCAGTGAGTCCTGTTAATCTACTGTGAGCAGCAGATCAATACCCTACAAACTGGGTGCCATCACAAAACTGCATTGATTTCTCTCAGTATATGAAGCTAAATATTATTTTAGTATTAAACTTGAAATGTTAAAAGCAATTTTTTCAGCTTCTAAAATCTGAATATTTTCTGTTTTTCTTCTGTAATTGAAAATTAAACACAGGCTGTGTTTGCCATTTCTGCTAGTTCTGATTTAGGCTATAGACTAAAGTATTGATCAAATGAATGAAAATCATTATTACTTGCAGCCCTGATTAAACTGATTTTATGATGTGAATGTGAAACCAGATACACTTGGTACAGTTGAGTGTTACAGTGCTACACACCTGTAAAATAAGATGTGAGATTAAAACAGCAAAATCAAGTCGCCATCTAGAGCTCACTATTAAAACTTTACTGCTAACGATACAGCTACAGCTACAGTAGAGCTAACAGTACAGCTACAGTAGAGCCAACAGCACAGCTAACACTTTACAGCTAAGAGTAAACCTAACAGTGAAGAGCTACAGTACAGCTACAGTACAGCTAACAGTGTAGAGCTACAGTGCAGCTACAGCTACAGTAGAGCTAACAGTACAGCTACAGCTACAGTGCAGCTAACAGTACAGCTAACACTATGGTAGAGCTAACAGCACAGCTAACACTTTACAGCTAAGAGTAAACCTAACAGTGTAGAGCTACAGTACAGCTAACAGGGCAGCTAACAGGACAGGACCTCTTCTCCTCACATTACTCATCAACAGAAGTTTAAAACAGATTGTAGAAAAACATGGCGACAGTTTCTGTGTCAACAACACCCACAGCTGACCCAAACAGTCTGAGACTCCTGTCATTCAAACAGGCACTAGCTCCGTTTTAGCCTTAATGTGGCGCCACCTGGACACGGTAGGAAGCGGAGGTTGAAGCTGTTGACACTGTCACGACTGTCGCCATAATGTGACAATAAATACTGAGTTTTTTAAATGAAATGAAGTCGAAGATTTCACTGGGACAGTATCTCTGCAGCATCTATCCACCTGAAGAATCAGAGGAAGCAGCCATGTTGGAGGCTGCCATGGTGATAATGAGTGTTTTTTTTCCCGCCAGTATTCCTCTGAAGATGCTGTGTCAGAACATGAAGAGGCAGATCGTGTCCAGAGCCTTTTATGGATGTAAGTACAGCAGTCTCCACTGCACAGTGTTCACACAGGCCTGTCTAACCTGTCTGAATATGAAGATTGTGTCGTTAACTGTGACACACAGCACATATTTACTCACTCCATACAACATCACACAACATTTACTAATCAAACAGTAATGTTAATAAAGTATATGATTGGAGTCAGTCTTTAGGTCTGTTATTATGTGAAAATTACTGATATTAATTTTATTTGTTTTTAATTGTAATGAGTAAAAAAAAACAAAAACAAAGGCATTTGAATGTAATAAATGTATATTAAAGTATTTCCCTTTAGAAAGCAGCAGTCCACAGTGTGTTAGCTTTAGCTTAAAGTTTCAAACAGCAGCTGCACTGCTGGCTCGATTGTCATTTTAATTCAGTTCAGTGCAGTTTTATGTAGCGCCCAATCTAAATAAGTCTGACATGTAATAAAGACGCTGTAATAAGTTACTGAGTAACATAATGCACTTACACTGTTATTAAAATATTGTTTTTCTAAGGTTGTTTTTAATCACCTGAAGCAATTATTACATTACCAGTACTTTGTTTCTTTGTTTGTTAATTAACTTCAATGTAAAATATGAAAAATAAAAAATGAAACTGAGCTTTAGCTGATAAACTAAAAAACAATATTTTACATACACTAACTGCCTTTCGCCTCTGTGTCTGTAAAAAGTGTCTACCACTGCCTGGTCTCAGCTGTGTGTGTGTGTGTGTGTGTGTGTGTGTGTGCGTGTGCGTCTGTCTGTCCATCAGGGCTGGCCTACTGTCGACACCTGTCCACCGTGCGGACTCACCTGTCAGCTCTGGTCAACCACAACATCGTCCCTCCAGACAGACCTTGTGAGGCGTCCGGGGGCCTCAGCAAAGAGGTGTGGAGCAAGTACCAGAAAGACTGCAAGGTGGGGGCAGACAGGACATGAAATATAACTCATGGTGATCTGCAGGAATCTTCCTCCACCTCTGTCAGACACGGGGATTTAGAGGCCAGACAGCAGAGTCAGTGCTATTGATCAGCCAAGATAAATCGTGCAGGTCTTATTTACTGTAACATTTATAAAGTGAGATGAACCAACACAACCAATAATAAATACAGCTATGAAATAAATCCTGAAATACATAAATTAGGTAATATGTAGAAATATATAAATAAATGTAAATGTGAATATATTAGTGAATAATCAAATTTGAAAATAACTATATAAATGAATAAATAAGTAAATTTATTTTCTAAATTTCTTGTGTCTCTCTAACTTTTATTTTATAATTCAACATTTATTTATTTCCAGAGACTTTTAAGAGAAATAAATCCTCTGTGTTGATAGAAAAAAGTTTTAGATATTTAATTTCCACCACAAAATGGAAGCAAAAACAAAAGTGCTGCTTTTATATTTTTGTTCAGTGTATTTTATTGGTTAAAAAGTAAAAATAATCCACAAATTCTCTTAATTTGAATAAATCTTATGTTTTTCTTCCTTGTCGCTGCTTTTAAAGTGAAAATTATAACTGAGCTCCTGTTACCTCAGAGTTGTTTCTACTGTTGTTGCTGTAGTTGTATAGATGGAGTTATATAGATGGAGTTATATACTGTATATGTAGTTATATATATGTAGTTATATAGATGTAGTTGTATAGATGTAGTTATATAGATGTAGTTTATAGATGTAGTTATATAGATGTAGATGTATAGATGTAATTATATAGATGTAGATGTATAGATGTAGTTATATAGATGTAGTTATATAGATGTAATTATATAGATGTAGTTGTATAGATGTAGATGTATAGATGTAGTTATATAGATGTAGATGTATAGATGGAGTTATATAGATGTAGTTGTATAGATGTAGATGTATA
>NW_019183307.1:84994-98276 GCF_002260705.1 Seriola dumerili
ACAGCTATGAAATAAATCCTGAAATACATAAATTAGGTAATATGTAGAAATATATAAATAAATGTAAATGTGAATATATTAGTGAATAATCAAATTTGAAAATAACTATATAAATGAATAAATAAGTAAATTTATTTTCTAAATTTCTTGTGTCTCTCTAACTTTTATTTTATAATTCAACATTTATTTATTTCCAGAGACTTTTAAGAGAAATAAATCCTCTGTGTTGATAGAAAAAAGTTTTAGATATTTAATTTCCACCACAAAATGGAAGCAAAAACAAAAGTGCTGCTTTTATATTTTTGTTCAGTGTATTTTATTGGTTAAAAAGTAAAAATAATCCACAAATTCTCTTAATTTGAATAAATCTTATGTTTTTCTTCCTTGTCGCTGCTTTTAAAGTGAAAATTATAACTGAGCTCCTGTTACCTCAGAGTTGTTTCTACTGTTGTTGCTGTAGTTGTATAGATGGAGTTATATAGATGGAGTTATATACTGTATATGTAGTTATATATATGTAGTTATATAGATGTAGTTGTATAGATGTAGTTATATAGATGTAGTTATATATATGTAGTTATATAGATGTAGATGTATAGATGTAATTATATAGATGTAGATGTATAGATGTAGTTATATAGATGTAGTTATATAGATGTAGGTATATAGATGTAGTTATATAGATGTAATCTTATATTAACTGTAGGTCAGAGATGACGTCTGGCTCCTGCTGTCTCCGCCCTCTCTCCTTCACTCTAATGAAGATGTAATGAGTTTCAGTTTAATGGAGTCTCATTAAGAAGTGCAGTATGTCCCCATTCATCAGCTCCAGCACAGTCATCATTACTAATTCACACTCCATTCATATCTGTGTCTTTATCTCCTGCTCTCGTCGACGTCTTCCTCAGCTCACACCGAGCTGCTTTTATCCTTCCTCTGTGTGTGTGTGTGTGTGTGCGTGTGTGTGTGTGTGTGTGTGTGTGTGTGTGTGTGTGTGTGTGTGTGTAGAACTATAAGGAGCTGGAGCTGCTCAGGCTGGTTTATTATGGCGGCGTGCAGCATGACATCAGGAAGGAGGTGTGGCCTTTCCTGCTGGGGCACTACAAATTCGGCATGGGCAAAAAAGACATGAGCCAGGTGCAGCACACACACACACACACACACACACACACACATACACACACACATTTAACTTGAAATATGTGATCACTTTGTTTTTCCCATTCAGATTGATGCGAAGATCAGCGAGCGTTACCAGCAGGTGATGCGGGAGTGGAAGGCATGCGAGGTGATTGTCAGGCAGAGGGAGAAGGAGATGCAGTCGGCCATCTTTGCCAAGCTCTCCTCAGGCAGCAGCATCGACAGCCACGTCCTGCGGCTGGTTCACAGAGACTCCACACTCAGCAACGAGGTGAAGACTGTGTTCATGTTCATGATTAAAACAAACGTGTCCCATCATCCTCACATGAACTCAGGGTCACGAACCTCCATCACAGAGGATCTGGAGGACGTGGAGCAGAGGTTCAGACAAAGAGACAGTTGTAAAAGACAGAAACACTAAATGAGAAAACACTTGATTGGAGTTGAATCCTCAGTTCATATGAAGCTTGTTTCCTTCCAGGTGTATAATCCTGATTTATAATCCTAATGTAAATCCTAATGTATAATCATACGCTCCTTATAAACTGGATGTTGTTACAGTTTATAACTGAGATCACCCAGATATTTAACAGCAGTCCTGTGTCCTGCATCACTGCACCCTCAGGTGTTTATGTCGGTGGACGAGCCGGACGCAGGGAGCCAGGAGACACCCAGTGGAGAGGACAGCACCCCCACCATGACCACCTTGGTGCCCCCCGCCGCCCTCCCCCAAGAGGAGCGTCCTCTGGTGGAGTTCGACTCCCCCGACTCGGGTCTGCCCTCCTCCAGGAACTACTCTGTGACCTCTGCTCATTCCCAGATCCTGTCGAGCATAGACGACGGTCAGAGCACGGAGGAGGAAGGGGGGGGCGGGGAGGAGGGCAGGACTCCAGGTGTGCTGGGGGGGCGTCAGGACTCTCTGAGCGAGGACAGGCTGTGTAGTCAGCTGGACAAGCTGGTGACCAACGGAGCGCCTGCTGAGGGGATATCACCGTCTCTGTCCTCGTACACAGTACGTACAGTCTGTCCACGCCTGTTTATTTATGTTACCTAGCAACAAGTGGAGGGAACTACAGCTCTGCTGCTCGTCACTCTGAAACAGGAAATGCTTTTATCAGCAACATGGGGTTGAAAGTGGCAGATGAGTGAAGGTCACATGACCTTTAACCCTGGTGCAAAACTGTCAACACAAAAAAACTGTAATAAATATATATATATATATATTAATATTATAAATCCCAGTTTCTTTACAAAATACCACTGTTGTTTTTATGAAGATCAATCACCTACTGTAACTCGTACACAAATGTACTGCACCTATAAGTTTTAATATTTTACATTATATTCAGCATACATATATTTGAATGGTCTACAGTGCCCCATAAAACAGCAGCAATACCTCGAAACCAGGAAAATGTATGTCTGTCTACAGATGCCAAATATGACTCTATATGAATATGAGGAAAATAGTAAACACTAAAGTTTTGGAGCCAGGACTTCAGAATAAAAGCCTAACAGAATATATTGTGTGATTTTCTGTTGCAATGGCACCCAGATCAAAAACTGCAGTTTGAATGGTTTTCAGTGGTTTTCAGTGTCTGAGTGTCACTAGTTTGTGTGCACAGTGTTTTATAGACAGAAAGATCCACACCCTGGTAAAAGTGTGAAATGTTAACACGGCCAAACTGATCCAGAAATCAAAAATGAAAAGGAAGCAACAGGGTTAAAATCAAAGGGCATCATGTGCCGCGGTCGTATGGATGTTCGCAGGTGACTGCGATCAACAAGTTTCATGGTCAGGTGTTTTTGAGATGAATCACAGACTCACTGATGATGACGGCCATGTTGGCTCTGAACAGATCGAGCTGCTGGACACAGTCGCCCTGAACCTCCACAGGATAGACAAAGATGTGCAGCGCTGCGACCGCAACTATTATTACTTCACCACAGCCAACCTGGAGAAACTCCGCAACATCATGTGCAGGTGAGCGGAGGAAGAGTTCACATCCTTCATCCTCGTTCAGTGTTTCTATATTAAAGGGACAGTTCAGGTTACTAGACGTGGGGTTGTGTCAGGTAGTTGTGTGTAGACGGTTTATTACCTGCAGTAGATTCAGATTCCCTCAGCTGAGGAGAAATTGAGTCTTAAGTGCCACTGAAGTAGAAAACTTGTTTTGTAGGTTACAGAGCGATATGTGGCAGGTTAGTCTCTAACGATGTCTTGTGTCTTATTAGTGTCTCCTGTTCTCTACATGTGAATAATTAACTAACAACTGGAGGTAATGTGCAAAGTGTAGTTGAGTGTTATTTAGAAACAGTCAAATAAACATCAAGTATCTTATGATATACAGCAGCTGAGTGAATATCCTCAGCTCACACACACACACTCTGTTGAGCTGATTGTGAAGCTGTTGTTGGTCTTTGTCTCTCTCTCTCTCTCTCTCTCTCTCTCTCTCGGCTGCAGTTATGTGTGGGAGCATTTGGAGGTGGGCTACGTTCAGGGCATGTGTGACCTGCTCGCTCCGCTCATGGTCATCCTGGACGACGGTGAGTCGTCACGTCTCCTGACTGAGGCTCAGTTACACAACTCGAACAAACAGATGATTAACACACATGAAGCACAGATGTGTTACAGCTGTGAGCAGTTTGTGCATGAACGTGGTGAAACATGGTTCCCAGGGATGAATGACACGTCTGTTCGAGTCATACCGATGTTACATAAACTGTTTATAAAGCAGATGGTTATTAAAAATTCAATTAAATGATTTATTTCTGTGTGTGTGTGTGCGTGTGTGTGTGTGTGTGCGTGTGTGTGTGTGCGTGTGTGTGTGTCAGAGTGCCTGGCGTACAGCTGTTTCACTCAGCTAATGAAGAGGATGAGTCAGAACTTCCCTAACGGTGGAGCCATGGACACACACTTTGCCAACATGAGGTCACTGATCCAGGTGACAGATTACTCTTATCATTTGTGTGTGTGTGTGTGTGTGTGTGTGTGTGTGTGTGTGTGTGTGTGTGTGTGTGTGTGTGTCACTTCCACTAAAATCCATGGTCTCTCCCTCTCTGCTGTCAGATCTTGGACTCGGAGCTGTTTGAACTGATGCAGCAGAACGGAGATTACACTCACTTCTACTTCTGTTACCGTTGGTTCCTGCTGGACTTCAAGAGAGGTGAACGTCACTCACCTGTTCCCTCACCTGTTCCCTCACCTGCTCACTCACCTGTTCCCTCACCTGCTCACTCACCTGTTCCCTCACCTGCTCCCTCACCTGTTGTGTGTGTGTTTCACTCACCTGTTCCCTCACCTGCACCCTCACCTGCTCCCTCACCTGTTCCCTCACCTGTTCCCTCACCTGCTCACTCACCTGTTCCCTCACCTGTTCCCTCACCTGTTCCCTCACCTGTTCCCTCACCTGCTCCCTCACCTGTTCCCTCACCTGTTCCCTCACCTGCTCCCTCACCTGTTCACTCACCTGTTCACTCACCTGTTCCCTCACCTGTTCCCTCACCTGCTCACTCACCTGTTCCCTCACCTGCTCCCTCACCTGTTCACTCACCTGTTCCCTCACCTGTTCCCTCACCTGTTCCCTCACCTGTTCCCTCACCTGCTCCCTCACCTGTTCCCTCACCTGTACCCTCACCTGCTCCCTCACCTGTTCCCTCACCTGTTTCCTCTGCACTGAAGCTGCACTGAGTCATTTTGAACACCAGGTGGCAGAAGAACTCCCGGCCTTTAGTCGACGTTAACTTTCCATCTGATTGTTTGTCGTTTTAAATTCCAGTAAACCACACCCACAGAGCAGCTGAGGTCATCAACCAGGATTCATATTGATTATTACAGGATAGATATATTGATCAGACGACGTCCAGACCATGAAATAATGATGTAGTCAGCAGACAACAAAGAAGAAGAGTTTAGTTTAACCACTGAACACTGGGACGACTTCACTGTCACCTTCATCACACGACGTGTTTCACCTGCGGCTCCTTCAGGTTCACTCAGTGGGATGAATACAGAAACATGTGTCACATGACCAGTTATCAGAAAACACCTTTTAGCCGTTACTGAGGACTCCACACAGAACGTTCATGTTTTCTATGACTGTGGATAAACAGGAAGTGACCTGGAACTCGTCTGAGTGGCGGAGGGATACGACCACGAGGAGGTGAATCTAGTTTTTTTCAATGTGTTTAAACATTTTTTTCAAAAGGTAAAAGAGAATAATATTTCACATTATGAAAAATCACAGTTATTAATATTAATTAGAGTTATAAACGTTATAAACTGTTTTACACAGTATTAAGAAAAATAATAACTGGTCATGTGACACATGTTTCTGTATTCATCCCACTGAGTGAACCTGAAGGAGCCGCAGGTGAAACACGTCGTGTGATGAAGGTGACAGTGAAGTCGTCTCAGTGTTCAGTGGTTAAGTTTGATTTTCACTGATGGCTAACTCTGTGTGTGTGTGTGTGTGTGTGTGTGTGTGTGTGTGTGTGTGTGTGTGTGTGTGTGTGTAGAGCTCCTGTACGAGGATGTGTTCGCCGTGTGGGAGGTGATCTGGGTCGCTCACAGGATTTCCTCGCAGCACTTCGTCCTCTTCCTCGCTCTGGCCCTGGTCACAGTTTACCGTGAGATCATCATGGACAACAACATGGACTTCACTGACATCATCAAGTTCTTCAACGGTGAGACACACACACACACACACACACACACACACTGTAGTTAGCTGAATGGTGTGAGTGTGTGTGTATAAACTGTGTCTGATCCACAGAGATGGCCGAGCGTCACGATGTCCAACACATCCTGAAGATAGCACGTGAGCTGGTGCACAGAGTTCAGTCTCTGATGGACAACAAGTGACCGAGGAGGAGGAGGAGGAGGAGGAGCAGGAGGAGGATGTCTAACTCGACAGGACGCTCTGCTCTTCCTCTCATCCCTCACAGAGACAGAGTTTTTCCAGACCTCCACCTCTCCAGAGCAGGTCCAGAGGGTCCAGGTCTCCTCCCGGCCCAGATGAAGGCCCTGGGGAGGGGGTGGTGGGGGTGGAGGAGGGCTGCTGAGGCGGCCCGGCTCCGGCGCTCCGGCGCTAAGCCTCGATCTGTTTACATTCACCTTCACGTGGAATGCTCATGGTGTCTGTTCAGACATGTGGATCTGTCTGCATGCTTGTGAGTTTGATCACACTGTGAACGCATTCTTGAGTCTCCCCGGTCCTGCAGAGCTTGTGTGCGTGCATGAAAACACACACACACACACACACACACACACACACACACACACACACTGACACAGAACATGTTGGCTGCCTGTCAGGAAGCTGCAGCGCTCCGTGTTTGTCCAGCAGAGGGCAGCGTTCACACAGAGGAGCAGAAGACTTAGCCACGAAGTTTTCATTAGTGACCAAATGAACTGTGCCAACTACCTTTTCATGAGTGTTTTCTACAACTAGCATGTGTGTTTTTACCCCCGACCCCTGACCCCTGACCCCTCCCATCCCCTCTTTTTTTTTTTCTTCTGCTCCAGGAGTTTATTATCACACAGATGTTGCCTTTATCAGTGACAGCCCGAGATACTGAGTTGCACTTTTTGTAAGGGTTTCCTTCCTGGTGCCTGTTTAGGTTGGCGGTGGGGGGCGGGGCCAGAGGCGCCACAAGAGGCCAAACTGTTGACTCTGCAGCCGATTTTTTTCTGAGCAGGTCAGAGGTCACAGCAGGTTTAACACCTGTTCCAGGACAGAGCAGCAGAGCACAACAGAGACGACTAAAGCACACAGGCCTTCGTCTTCACTTTAATGAACCATGACGTCAGTTCAGGGCTGTGACCACTGAGGTCACGACCTTTGGGAGCTTTCTCGCTGTGATGACACACAGTGCCCGACTGTTTTTAGCCAAAAAAATAGTGGATGTCTCATAATTTCTTGCAGTTAAACAAAGACAGAGGTTTTAATTATCAGCGCAGAGAGAGAGACTGAACACCAACTTTTAACTTCTCAAAAAATAAACGCAGAAGATCTGGATGTTTTTGAATCAGTCATGTCACAAAAACTACTTTTTAACATCTTAGAAATCTTATTGAAGTACAGCCTGATCTCAGCCGCACAGACACTGAGAGGAGTTCATGCTTGTATCAGCAGCAGGCTGAACCGCTGTGACAGATCACTCTTCTGTCTCTTCTCAGTGACACGAACACGAGTCAGACATGATCCTCTCACACTGTCCTTCTAGTTGTTCCTATACACAAGTGTAATATATGACATAAATGTCCCAGTGATGATATTTTTATCACATATATCTTCGGACTATATGAAGATATATGTTTATAACATATATGAAATACTCATAGTAAATATATTAAAATATCTATGATGAATTTTTATATGGTATAACATGTAGCAACATTCAAGCATATATGTTAAGAATATGTATTTAATTTATATATGCACGTTTATTAAAACAACATACATATAAAAATTCTATGTGTTTATATATGTTTTTCTTATTTTCCTTATTAATTTTCGTATAATATCAACATGAAAATACATATTTGTGTGCGCTAGACATCTATGTAAATATATATGACGTTGTTCCAATTTCTAATAGGTTTTATATACAGTTTTAACATATGTTTTTATTTTATATGCACATATATTTGATATATGGAAATTCAATATATGTATATTACATTTGTGTACGGGTTCCTAGAGTGAGGACAGAAACATGGGGCACCACTTCAGTCACAAAGATTTATAAGTGGTTTATAATTAGGTTATTGATTCGGTCGTTAACACTTTATGAATAATCAGTTATTAACAAGTTATAACAGTTTTCATTCATTGATGCAGGATCACTATTTGGCAAAATCAAGTTAATGCTTACTACTAATTAATCTGACTAATGAGTTACTACCATTTATAACTGGTAAACGGAGCCTTATAGAAATAAATGATGTGTTTCACCAGATATAAATAATAGTAACTCATTAGTTAGATTAATAGACCATAAGAAAAATCACCAGCTCTCCTTTAAATGAATTCATGTTTTCCTGTGGAACTGGAGTCAAACTCGCTCACTGACCTGAAAGCATCATGAAAGCTGCTGCTGCGTTCAGTGCTGTCAGGAGAAAGCGGCTACAGTCATCCGTGTTGAACCTGATTCTTCTCCCGCCTCCGGCCCAGCCTCTGAACATCACACCTGCTTGGACTGGGTTGGTCTAAGTCACAGATCTGAGGTCACAGGTGTAAAAAAAACAACCAAACAATTACCTAAGACGAAGCTTCTGTTGATGCCAAACTGAGTCCAGTGTTCAGTGAGTCAGTATTAGTAACAGCACAGAGTTCGTTTGTATCTGAAGGGAATCCGGGACATTTTTGATACTGTTTCCACCCCCCCACCCTCCACTCCTTCTCTCTTCATCGTGACCCTTTATCTACACCCTCGTCGCCTCCTTAAAATGTCCAACACGGCTGCATACGATTGGTCATCCAGCACGGACCTGCACCTGTGATTCAAGTGCCAAGAGTCTTCCCCAATCCTGAAGTGTACTGTAGTCATCTGGCTCTCTGATTCGCTAGTTCGATCCCAGGAATGGGCAGTGGCTTGGATGTAACCTCGCTGCGGACCCTCCGCCCTCCCCCACCCTGCTGCCATGGCGATGGAGAAGGGTTGGCGGGGGTGGGGGGGACCCGTAGCAGAGCTTTTTTTCTTCCAATCAGGACGTTGTGTACCAAAGCCTTGACACAGCCCCCTCTGTGGCATGACGACAATGTGCAATTTCATACTGCATCTTGAAGACTGACTGTTTACTATGTGTGTAAACTATTTTTGAAAATGGTGATCTTGGATTCTTTAACTACTGTGCAATTTCTGTCGTTTGAGAAAATCCATCAAAGTCTATATTGCTGTAAATATGAACCTGAAACCCAATATTTCTATGAAGACTGTCAGAACATATATATATATATATATATATATTCATAATAAATGTGCTATGTATCATATCGACTAGAACCTAAATAATCTGGATAACTTTAGTACTGTGATTATATTATAGTACAACTTATTTTGAGATCTATTTTTTATGTTGGTTTTAGCAGCACTAGTCCGAGGTGTGTTTTGTGCAGAAATGCAGAATGTGTGCAGATTATGTTACACGTTGACTGTTAAGTGTTCTTTCTCAATGTTGTGCACTGACTTCAAGATTTCAAATTTCTATTTATGTAGAAAGCCAGTGATTGCATTGCTGAATATGTACTGGTGAGGATGTATCATTTGCCTTGAATGTAATGTATTATTAAATACGGGGTTGTTCATTAGTGTGCTGTTCTCTTTCCTTGTGGTGCTGCAGGGAGGGAGATGTTCTTTGACTTTTAATGAGTCATATGTGTTGGTTTAAAGCTGCTCTAATCAATATTCATATATTAACAATTAATCAATTGACCAGGTGTAGTGAAACATCACCTGACTGCAGCTTCACTCAGCTCTGCAGATAATTTTAGTATCTTACCGCTCTTTATTTTGGATTTGTTTCTCTCATTGGTGTCGTTTCAGCAGCAATATTTAACTATTTTTAGCTAACTCTAAAGGCCACTTCATCTACACAGCCTGTCCATCACCTGTCCCCCAGGTGGCCAGATAAATCCGGCCACATGCTTGTTTTCTTCTGGCCAATTGTTCCAAAACCCAAATCTGAACCGAATACAGCATTGTTGTGTTGGATACTACTTCCACATCTGGACCAATTCTGTTGCTCACACAGATAAGCTTTCAGCTATCAGAAAATACTAGAACATAACATCTAGTGAGTCTAGTAAGGCATAAACCTTCACAGTATTATAAGACATGAAAATGCCATAAAACGTCATAGTATTGCAAGACATGACACAAAATAATATAAATAGGCATAAAAAAGACAAAAAAAGTCGTAGTATATTATGACATAAAACGTCATAAAAACATCATAGTATGGTCAGGCATCAAACAAAATAGTATAGTAAGGCTTAAAAATGCCAAAAAAGATCTTAGCATTGTATGGAAGAAAAATGACAATAAACATCATAGTATATTAAGGCATAAAAGGCCATACAAACGTCATAGTATGGCAAGGCATGCGGCGAAATAATATAATTAGGCATAAAAATACCAAAAAATGTCATATTATGGGATAAAATGTCAAAAAATATCTTAGTATAGTATGGAAGAAAAATTATTAAAAAAAAACGTCATAGTATAGTATGGCATAAAATGTAAAAAAATACATCATAGTATATTAAGGCATAAAAGGTCATAAAAACGTCTTAGTATGGTCAGGCATCAAACGAGATATGTAAATAAGGCTTAAAAATGCCAAAAAACATCTAGGTATTGTATGGCTGAAAACTGCCATAAAATGTCATAGTATAGTATGGCATAAAACTTAAAAAAACATCATAGTATATTAAGGCATAAAAGGCCATAAAAACGTCTTAGTATGGTCAGGCATCAAACGAGATATGTAAATAAGGCTTAAAAATGCCAAAAAACATCTAGGTATTGTATGGCTGAAAACTGCCATAAAATGTCATAGTATAGTATGGCATAAAACTTAAAAAAACATCATAGTATATTAAGGCATAAAAGGCCATAAAAACGTCTTAGTATGGTCAGGCATCAAACGAGATATGTAAATAAGGCTTAAAAATGCCAAAAAACATCTAGGTATTGTATGGCTGAAAACTGCCATAAAATGTCATAGTATAGTATGGCATAAAACTTAAAAAAACATCATAGTATATTAAGGCATAAAAGGCCATAAAAACGTCTTAGTATGGTCAGGCATCAAACGAGATATGTAAATAAGGCTTAAAAATGCCAAAAAACATCTAGGTATTGTATGGCTGAAAACTGCCATAAAATGTCATAGTATAGTATGGCATAAAACTTAAAAAAACATCATAGTATATTAAGGCATAAAAGGCCATAAAAACGTCTTAGTATGGTCAGGCATCAAACGAGATATGTAAATAAGGCTTAAAAATGCCAAAAAACATCTAGGTATTGTATGGCTGAAAACTGCCATAAAATGTCATAGTATAGTATGGCATAAAACTTAAAAAAACATCATAGTATATTAAGGCATAAAAGGCCATAAAAACGTCTTAGTATGGTCAGGCATCAAACGAGATATGTAAATAAGGCTTAAAAATGCCAAAAAACATCTAGGTATTGTATGGCTGAAAACTGCCATAAAATGTCATAGTATAGTATGGCATAAAACTTAAAAAAACATCATAGTATATTAAGGCATAAAAGGCCATAAAAACGTCTTAGTATGGTCAGGCATCAAACGAGATATGTAAATAAGGCTTAAAAATGCCAAAAAACATCTAGGTATTGTATGGCTGAAAACTGCCATAAAATGTCATAGTATAGTATGGCATAAAACTTAAAAAAACATCATAGTATATTAAGGCATAAAAGGCCATAAAAACGTCTTAGTATGGTCAGGCATCAAACGAGATATGTAAATAAGGCTTAAAAATGCCAAAAAACATCTAGGTATTGTATGGCTGAAAACTGCCATAAAATGTCATAGTATAGTATGGCATAAAACTTAAAAAAACATCATAGTATATTAAGGCATAAAAGGCCATAAAAACGTCTTAGTATGGTCAGGCATCAAACGAGATATGTAAATAAGGCTTAAAAATGCCAAAAAACATCTAGGTATTGTATGGCTGAAAACTGCCATAAAATGTCATAGTATAGTATGGCATAAAACTTAAAAAAACATCATAGTATATTAAGGCATAAAAGGCCATAAAAACGTCTTAGTATGGTCAGGCATCAAACGAGATATGTAAATAAGGCTTAAAAATGCCAAAAAACATCTAGGTATTGTATGGCTGAAAACTGCCATAAAATGTCATAGTATAGTATGGCATAAAACTTAAAAAAACATCATAGTATATTAAGGCATAAAAGGCCATAAAAACGTCTTAGTATGGTCAGGCATCAAACGAGATATGTAAATAAGGCTTAAAAATGCCAAAAAACATCTAGGTATTGTATGGCTGAAAACTGCCATAAAATGTCATAGTATAGTATGGCATAAAACTTAAAAAAACATCATAGTATATTAAGGCATAAAAGGCCATAAAAACGTCTTAGTATGGTCAGGCATCAAACGAGATATGTAAATAAGGCTTAAAAATGCCAAAAAACATCTAGGTATTGTATGGCTGAAAACTGCCATAAAATGTCATAGTATAGTATGGCATAAAACTTAAAAAAACATCATAGTATATTAAGGCATAAAAGGCCATAAAAACGTCTTAGTATGGTCAGGCATCAAACGAGATATGTAAATAAGGCTTAAAAATGCCAAAAAACATCTAGGTATTGTATGGCTGAAAACTGCCATAAAATGTCATAGTATAGTATGGCATAAAACTTAAAAAAACATCATAGTATATTAAGGCATAAAAGGCCATAAAAACGTCTTAGTATGGTCAGGCATCAAACGAGATATGTAAATAAGGCTTAAAAATGCCAAAAAACATCTAGGTATTGTATGGCTGAAAACTGCCATAAAATGTCATAGTATAGTATGGCATAAAACTTAAAAAAACATCATAGTATATTAAGGCATAAAAGGCCATAAAAACGTCTTAGTATGGTCAGGCATCAAACGAGATATGTAAATAAGGCTTAAAAATGCCAAAAAACATCTAGGTATTGTATGGCTGAAAACTGCCATAAAATGTCATAGTATAGTATGGCATAAAACTTAAAAAAACATCATAGTATATTAAGGCATAAAAGGCCATAAAAACGTCTTAGTATGGTCAGGCATCAAACGAGATATGTAAATAAGGCTTAAAAATGCCAAAAAACATCTAGGTATTGTATGGCTGAAAACTGCCATAAAATGTCATAGTATAGTATGGCATAAAACTTAAAAAAACATCATAGTATATTAAGGCATAAAAGGCCATAAAAACGTCTTAGTATGGTCAGGCATCAAACGAGATATGTAAATAAGGCTTAAAAATGCCAAAAAACATCTAGGTATTGTATGGCTGAAAACTGCCATAAAATGTCATAGTATAGTATGGCATAAAACTTAAAAAAACATCATAGTATATTAAGGCATAAAAGGTCA